>NW_026862233.1:0-87218 GCF_026571515.1 Ruditapes philippinarum | reverse complement strand
CGCCGGAGCAATATGATCTAAAAATATTTGAGTTATCAACTTGAAACTTCATAGGTGGATAGATCTCATTGAGGAGGAGTGCAGAACACAAGAATGAAACTCTACCTTGCATGATTTTTGAGTTATTGCCCTTTGTTATTTTTCAAAATTGATTTTTGTCAGAGCATAAACTCCAAAAAAGCCTATGAGATATTAACATGAAACATCATAGGTGCATAGATCTCACTCAGGAGGTGTGTAGTGCACAAGAATGATAACGTCTACCTTTCTAATTTTTGTGAGTTATTGCCCTTTGTTACTTTTTCATACCTAAATTTTTCACCTGAGTGGAGCATAAACTCAAAAGTGTTTGAGATATCAACATGATGAATGTCATAGGTGGATAGATCTTATTGAGGAGGTATTTTGTGGCGCAAGAATGATAACTCTTTCCTATACAATTTTTTTGAGTTATTGCCCTTTGTTTTTTTCATGATTTTCTGGCCAGAGCTTATCCTCAAAAAGATATTTGGGTATCAACTTGAAAACTTCAATAGTGGATGGATCTCATTGAGGAAGGAGTGCAGTGCTTAAGATATGATAACTCTACCCTTGCATTTTTTTTTTAGTTATTGCCCTTTGTGTTCATTTTTACAAAATTCTAATTTTTGTCCAGAGCATAACTCAAAAAGCCTTTGAGATATCAAAATGAAACTTCATAGGTGCATAGATCTCACTCAGGAGGTGTGCACTGCACAAGAATGATAACTCTACCTTTTATATAATTTTTTAGTTATTTCCTTTGTTATTTTTTCATACTTAATTTTTTCAATTCAATTTTTTTCTTCAAAAAGTATTTGAGGTATCAACTTGAAACTTCATAAGTGGATAGAATTTTCCTGAGGAGGGATGCAGCACACAAGAATGATCTGTAATCACTATAGCCACCAGTTTTTCATTACCAAAAGGCCTCTTAAAATGGAATTATTCTGCTCTACTACATATACATTCTTCCCAATGAGTCAAACACATTCGGCGGGGATGGCCATGTTGACATGGCTCTTGTTTGAATAATTGGCATACTTATAATTGAAACACATTTTTTTGGCAATATTGACCTGAGACTCAATAATTTCCGGAAGATTTTTCGTAAGCTTTCGTAATATATTACGATTTACTCAATTTTCCGGGATGAAAAAACCTCGATACTTCATTTCGTACTTACGTCCCGACGGCCTAGTGGAAAGTATGATGAAAGTAAGTTCGCATCCGCAACAAACTTTCATTTTCAGATTTCTTTCATTTCTTTTTAATATATGCATTATATGCAGTATCAAAGGATTATTCATTCCTTTTATTGCTTTTATCTTCTCTTTAAGAAATCATTTTTAGATATAAGATGTAAATTTTCATAATTTCAATGTGTAGCCAAGCCGAACAATGGGTGCTTTGCATGTACAAAAACTTAGTTGTCAAGTTTTGCAAAATATAACTAAAACATAAAAGTAATAAAGTTTCTTTAAGATTCAAATCATTAACCCTCAAGCTGAACGTCAGTGAGGCTAAATAGGCAAGTAACTGTAAGTTATACATGAAACATACTGCTATAATAGGCTTTAAATTCCGTATGATTCACTTCGGAATCAGACAATTACCGACAAAATGTCATTTAGTGATCAATATTTCCAAACAGTATAATTCTTAACGATACCAAAAGTGTTTAGTAGTGTTCACTATTATATTGGTTATATTAGTACTGACAAATAAGCACCGAGACCTTTACCAAGTTTCTATGTCAATTAGTTATAAATTTAGCATAGGGAAAATCTGGTTCTTACAAAGAAGCCACCCACATGCCCCCTCCCCTTTTTCGTACGAAAGCCACCTTCTTGTTTATAGACTTTTTACGCCTTTCATATACAGATGAAAATAATATCTAATCGGAACTTTTTTAATTAAAATTAAGTATAAAGTTAAAGTGTGTAATAGCATACACCAGCTTAATAAAAGCAACAGAAGTATAATGAATAATTTGAAATAAGATAATTAAAAGCTAAAGCTGAGAAAATAACTGTCGTCTGCTATCACTTCCGACAGGAAAAATACATACATTTGAGACATTTTTTAAAAGTAATTAAAGAAACAGTCACAGAAAGACCATCTCCACAGACTTGATTAGTATATAAATGCAATCCAGAAATACAGACGCTAAACATAGAATAATTGACTGTATCAAATCAAACAAGGCGAAATTAAGCCCCACATGTCAAATACGGGAACCGGGTGCTGTAACATCTATGATGACACCAAATGAAGCAGACCACGAAGATCAAATAAGCCAGCATGTTGGAGTTGGATTTCTGATTCAAACATACCATCCGTACCGAAAGTCTCTTTCGGACGGAAGAATACAAAGATAGGTTATCTGTAAAGTCTTGGTCGTCCAACTCCACGTCACCATTCGAAATAACATGCATTATTATCTTCTCTATCTATAGAATCTCTGAGTTTTAAACTAAGATAAGATAGCGAAATTTTACATTCTCGAATTAAATGTTGTTGCATGTTCAACTAAAAATGAAATCAAAATGTAATAAAATTCGCGACTCTCTGATAATTTCTTTTCGAAAACTGTAGCATTATTTACTTTATACCAGGGACTAAAATGAAAGTTGCTTAAGGAGGCAGAAATTACTCAAAAAATCTGTTAGAAAGACGTTTTTTTAAACTGGTTAGCAATTCAACCGTAAATGTATTTGTCAAATTATATTATGTAGTAAACATATGTCCCTATTATACCCCATGCTATCCCGCGTCCCAACACTGGCCTATTTTTCTCTGAGCCCAAGTACTGAAGTGCTTTTTACACCAGCTGACCTTCTGGCCACATCAGGCTTTACTGTCCCAGGCTTTGGTTCCCAAAATGACTGATCCAGGGTATCGTGCTTAAGTCAGGTACAAAACAACGAAAGGAATGCAAAATTTTTTCTGTTGTTCATAGCCTCATGTCGCTTTGATGTACATTTGTAATAATGTATTGGATAATGGAGGGAGATGATTAAACTTTTTTCGCGTGCAAACCTCTTAAACATGGAGCAATTTTCAACGTCCTAGTGATAATAAAATGTAAAAAAAGCAATTAAAAAACGATTTTTACCATTATATACAAACCTTGTCGGCAGAAGCTATACATACTGTTTTACAGGAAACTGTAGGTACGGGTTACATATATCTTGCTGTCAGAAGTTAATAACAACTTGGCTGATTCATACGGAAATACCGTTAGGGCCATCGTCATTTTACGTTTGAAATACATTAGGGCGACAATGTGATAGTGGCGACAGTGCGATGAAACGGCAATACGACAATGCGATGACAACAATGCGACAGTGCGATGGCGAAAAATGCGATAAACGCGATAGTACAATGGACGACAGAGCGATAGTGTAATCGCGACTGTCGCCATCGCACTGTTACAGTGTGGTCATCGCACTATCGTATTGTCGTCATCGTTTACTGTCGCACTGTCGCATTGTCGTACTGTTGTCATCGCAATTATCACACTGTCGCCAATCGCATTGTCGCACGCAGTTGTCATCACGTTATCGCATTGTCGACTATCGCCTTCTGGTGGACGGTTCTAAACTACTGGCGAATAAATGACGTTATAGAATATGGGAAAAATTAATTTCTTTTGTCAATAAATCTTTTTTTTTCCTTTTTTTTCTTTTCCCTTTTCATTATTTTTTGTTTTGTTGTTTTTTCTGTATACTAATAATGTTTAAATAAAAACTTATAAATTGATAATAAGAAACATTTTAATATATAAAATACTAGAAAAGGGTTTAATACATAGACGGAAAAAAATGTAAGTCAATAAAGTGTGAAACTTTAAATATAAAATTTGTAAAAATAGAAATATTTCAGATGAAATGGATCTTATGTTGACATTTTAAAAGATGGCAAAAAAATTAAAATCATTGTTTATTACTTTGTTATAAAAATGGACAAACAAAATTTAATGTTCTTAGATTGTCCAATCCAAGTTTGGTTTTATTGTTTTGGGTAAGAATGTAAATAAATTTATATTTATTTACTAACATTGTAAATAAAAGATTGGCAAGATAATTTAATGAAAATTAACGACAACTTAAATAATTTTTCTTCTTAATATTCTATTAACAATAAGTGGTCAACAATTTTCACTATAAGATTAACTTAACAAGCACGATTCCCACAAATAAGGATTTAACTGGTCAAGCAATGATTTTGTACGAATCAAGTATCATTTGCTAGCCAACTGATTCCGCTGGTGGACATATAGACAATGTTTGTTTTCAAAGTTGAAAAAACACATTTATCCATTATATTTATTCCGGAAAAAATCTTAATATTTTTTTTTTTTAAGAGGAAAATTTCAAACTTGCAAAGTTCGAATTACCCAACTACCTGCTACCAGGTAGTAGGTAGTTGGTTATTCGAATATCCAACTACCTATCAAGTTGAACGGGCTTCTTTTTAGATTTTTATCAATTTTCTAAGATGGAGCCATTCTTGGGTGCTTGGTAAACATATCGCTTTTATATTTATTAAAGATAGGTAATAAATTATGAATTAATAAAAAAAAACATTCAAGATATATGTAGAATTTTTTCTGTGTCCACTTTTTTTTATATATAGCCAAAGTGATTTCAGCTCAACCTTGAGAAACTGCTTATGAAACAGAGAAAAAAAATGTTATTTGCAAGTGAAGTACTAATTTATTTTTGCAATGTTAGTAAAAATTTGGGTTATGGTTTTTATGCTATATTTTCTTTTTATAACTATATGGTCAGCAGACTTAACGTAACGGGGCTGGCCTTTTTTGGGCCCTTTTTTAGATTACACATGTATAGTAGAAATCTGCTTGACCAGTTAACTCCTTACCGCATAAGCATTTTGTGAAAAATGGGCTATTTTTAAAAAGTTCAAATTGTTATGAAACTATAAACGTCGATGAATCTACTCAGGTGACCGTTCGTGCCCAAAATAATGCACGGAAGGGCACGTGAAGGTCTTCTTCCACCAGTTAAGCTGGAAACGTCGCCATATGACCTTTTTTAACTGTGTCGGTGTGACGTAAAAAACCCAATCAAAACTATGAAACTATAAAAAATAAAAAATGCTTTTAATACTGATCAAGCTTGGCACAGATGTTTTACTTGATATGCCATAGCATTTGGTATCTTAATTTCCAGTTACCCATGACAACCGAGGGGACATTTCAAAACCACTTATAATTGTGTTTACTTTTTTTCCAAAATCAAACGTTTGAAACTTCCCGATGGGTCGGGATAGAGTGAAGGGCTTTTCAGCGTTGGTTACACGTGACCTTAAGATCGATATGATGCCATTTTTTAGCCTCTCAGGACAAGTCCAAATCTTTATCTTGGAGTTGAGTGGGGCTGCAGTCCCCCCTTCAAAACTCTATGCAGAAAAGGGCACCCATACTCTTACACTCCGATGTATCTGATAGATAAGGCATGGTTTTCACAATTTAAGGCATCAAAAGGGAGGGTGAAAAGGCGTGAAAACACGTCTATATGGGATAAAAGGTAAAATATATAGTAAAATATCTTGACCAGTTACACTAACAGGGAAAACAGTTGACCAATCTAGAGAAATATGACTGTTATTTTGCCAGCAAAATGTTTACTTAGTAAATATAACAGATTTTACGTCTCGAAAACCAATCAAACTACTGTTGAGAAACTAAAATACAAAAGAAATTGCTTGTGTGTTTTTGCCGTATTTTCTTCTTATTCTATATTCTAACGTCATGCGAAAAACTGCGGACCACTTAAACGTAAATAGAATATGCAGACCAGTCAAACATATAGAAGCATCGGCTGACCGACAGTTAAACTTATAGTAAAAATTGCTGACCACTTATATAAGATATACAGAGAAAATTAAGTTTAACATACTTTTTTTAACACGCTGTTAGTATATATAATAAATTCTACATCATGAAAAAAGTAAGGCACTGATGACCAATCGAAGATATAACAAGAATAGCTATATGTTTTATATTAAACAAAGCCGACAAGTTAGATTTATTATGATCTATATTAAGAATTATAGAGAAAACTTATGAATTAGAAATGAAATGCGTATTTTTTTTCATTTACAATGTAAAATTTGTTCTTGACTGCAGTGAAACATTTTTTCCGTAAATTTTCATTGTTGTCTTGCCGGACTACTTTCTTCTAGATTCAGCCGATATGCAAAATTTTAAGGCTAAGACTATCAAATTGTAATCAGTAATGGTAAAAATTAGAAAAAAAAGTTACATGTAAATAAAAATAGCGCAACTCATGAAATATTTATTTTCATACCACTTTTTTCGTATAAATACCGATAAAAAATAAATCCTGCATATATAGAAAAAAACTTGGAATATCCTCTATGTACTACCGCCGACGGGCAATTAAATTTTTGCATCTTTTTAAATGTTCAAACATAACATCATGTTCATCTGAAACTTTTCGACTTTTTGAAAGTTCCACACAGTTTTATTACATTTTTCGTGATATAATTGAGTATATAAGTACAAAGTGAGAATAGTAATTAATCCCCTATCTAAGAATTTAATTCAATAATTAAAGTCATCGATTTGGGACAATATTTTTTTTCCTTATCTTTTTGAAAATTAGTTACTTTTTTTTATTAATTTTTGTAATTATTGGATTGAGATGTTTTTTCAGTGACTTGTCAAACAAAAAAAAACAAAAAACCAAACAAAAAAACAAACCAAAAAAGGAACCGAAAACAAAAAAAACAAGAAGAAAAAAGTAAAAATATTTCTCCATATTCTATAACCGGATCAGGGATTATTCGTCAGCAGTTTTTTAATTGTCGCACCGGAAGGCGAAAGTCGACACAAATGCGATTTAAACGAGCGTGCAAAAATACCGTAAGTGCGGGATGTCGAAAAAGTGCGAAACGCATGACGACAAAGCGAAAAGCGACAGTGCGATGATGAAAATCAATGCATGGGAAATCGATTTCCCCCGGTTAGGAAACGATCCCCGACCCCGTGTTTTATCAAAAACCCCCCCAAGTACCTCTTTTTTAAACCCTGAATCGCCCAAGGGTAAAAAGGCAATTAGTCCCAAGCAAACTGTCGTCTTTCCCCCTTTAAACCGCATTTGTCGCCATTTGGAAAATTTATTTTTAGAAATTTGTCCCCCCAAAAATAACACTCGGAAAACCCCCCTTATCGCCGAAAATTGTCGTTTAACATAAACTGGTGCTCGTTTGTGCACTGCCCGCTTTTTGGGTTTTGTTCCCCCTACGCCCCTGTCGTCACCCGCACTTTTCCGTTTTGGGTCTTTCATCCCCGCACTATTCGCCCCCCTGTCCCCCAAAATTTTGTCCCCCGGGCCTTTTTTTGGAAAAAAAATTCCAAAACCAGAGGGCCCCCAAACCCGGGTAATTCCCGTTAAGTTTTCCCCCCAAAAGGGGTTTAATTTTATTTCCAATATCTTAAAAGCTTCCCCCATCAAAAAAGCTAAAAACATACTGTTTTTTATCCGCAGGGCTGACAAAAACCCTATACATACCGTTAAAACCCCAAGGGCTTGCCGACAGAAAAGGGCCTATAAATGGGCCGCGGTTAAATTACCCCAAAGGCCCTTCCGAAAAAGGAAAAGCATACATCTTTTATATCTAACCCCCCTTTGCGACGCCCCCGGAAAGCCCTAACCCATTACTGCTTTTAATCCCCAACCCCATTTTCCCCCGACAAGTAAGCTAAAAACCTTTTAAATATTAAAACCCCGGAAAAACCCATTCCCAAAAAACCCCTATTCAATTTCCCTTAAAATATTCCCCACCATGGCCCCCCAAAAAGGCCTACAGAAATTTTGTTTTTTAAACCCAATTTTCTGACAGAAGTTTGTAAAATAATGTCTTTTCCTTTTTGGGGACAGGGTTAAAAAAACCTGTATAAAAAACTTTTTTTTTTTTAAACCCCTTTCATCTGTGCAGTTTCAGTTTCGAAGACCTCAATTTCTTTAAAAATTCTTTTTGTTTGGGTTTCCCAAACAATTTTTTTATTTAGGCACACAAACATTTTTTTCCCCCCTTTCCAGAAACCCCCCCTAAAAGGGGGGCCGGGGCCTTTTTCAGGGGGAAAGATTTTTTTTCGTGTAAAAATTAAAAGCCCCATAAAAATTTTTCATTTTTTATAAAAACACTTTTTTTGGATTTTTCAAAACCCCAAATTTTTTGCTTTTCGGTTAATTTAGCCTGGGCCTAACCTATAAAATTCTTCCCCCGTTATCCCCCCCAAACAAAAAGGTGCTTATAAACCCTGCAAATTATCCCAAAACTTCCCTTGGGCAGAAGGCAATAAAAAACCTTTTTTTCCCAAACTTGCGGGGGAAGGAGGCTTTTCTTTACTTTAATGTAACTTGCAGAAAAGGGGCCCTAACCTACTTTTTAAATCAAACTTGCGACGGGGGGTTTTTTCTATTTAAAAATACAAAAACTTTTAAAAGGCTATAGGTACCGTTATATAAAAACTAGAGAACATGCTAAAGGGTACATTTTTTTTTCAAGACTTCCCAAAACACAAACAATTTGAAAATTGTTATCCAACATCCCGGGCGGGCCCTAAACCCCACCGTTTTTACCCAAAATTTTGTTGAAAAAGGCCCAATACTACTTTTTTATATCCAACTTGCAGACAGAGGATATACGTAATGTTATATCCAACATGCATACAGATGCTATATGTACCGTTATATCATATTTGCAGATAGAGGCTATACGTTAAGTTATATCCAACTTGCAGACAGCAGCTATACGTACTTTTGTATCCAATATGTAGACAGAAGCTTTACATACTGTTATAATCAGACTTACCACCACTAGCATTACGGACTGTTATATCCAACTTGCCGACGGAAGCTATACATACTGTTACATCCAACATGAAGACAGATGATGTACGTGTATACAGTTATATCTGTCTTACAGGAGACCTCAATACAGTTATATCAATTTTCGGGCAGTATCTATGCAAATCGTTGCATCCAACTTGCCGACAGTTGCTATATTTAGCGTTATATTCAACTTGCAGACACAAGCAATATACATGTATACTGCAATATTTTGTTTGTCAACAGGCCCTGTGTTCACAAAGTAAAGATCAGGATCAAGTGATCCTGATTTTATTTTCATTGTTTTATGTTACTAAAATTAAATATGTTCTGCTAGAATTAGATAGTAAATATTCAAAATGAAAAAAAGGCTGATTTGCAAAGCAATCAAACTATTTTGAGATAAAATTAACAAATAACAAAATAAATACAAAATATTCGAATCAAAATAAGGATCAATTTTAGGATCAGGATGAATATTTGGATCAACTGTAAAATGTCCGTATCATGTAAAAATAGCAATAAATTTACTCTAGAATTTCATTAATTTGGCAATGCTAGTCAAGTTTTATCAAATTAACATTAGATATTTAATCTATGAGGATAAAAAAATGAAGAATATTAGATTTTTTTTAAATTTGATCCTGATCTTTATCCTGATCATTAAATCTTTGTGAACACGGGGCCAGAAGCTATATAGATGTATACCGTTATATCCAACTTATATCCAACTAACATAATGTTTTGTCCTACTTGCCGGCAGAGGCTTTATTTATTACTTTAATTTTCAAAAAGATACTTTACATCCCACTTGATGACAGAAGCTATTTATACTGTTGTAAAGCAATTGCCGGCAGAAGCTTTACATAATGCTATATCCCACTTGACGATAGAGTCTTTACATAATACTATTATAATAAACTTGCAGACAGCAGTTATACATACTGTTATATCGCACTTGACCACATGGGCTTTAAATATTACCGTTATATAAAATTTGCAGAAAGAAGCTATACATACAATTATATCGCGCTTGCCAACTTAAAACAACAAGTAAGAATTAAATCGTTCCAAAACCACTGACAAGAATATTGCTATGCAACAAGAACACAAATAAAAATATTTGTTTTGCAAGTGCCGTTCCGAATCGATCACTTTAAACTTGATACGAACTCGTGTTTTCTTTCTTTATATTGATAGGATGAAATGCATAATACTTTAAAGGCCAAATTTACAAAGTCGCAAACCGTTCAAATGCATTGAATTAACTGTTCAATATTTGTTGAAATGTATATATTTCAAGTTTTTACAAAAACAACAACAACATACTTCTAAGGAAAAAGAAAAAAAAACACAAAGAGAAAGAAATTTTACATATAATAAACAGACATTTCATGTTTGTCTATAAGTAAAGGATTGATTTCATTTTGCGGTATAAAAATTATCATATGTCTTTAGCGGCGACCGCCACTGATTATTAATTTTCGTACCACCCGTTAATAATCAATCCCGTATCAAATACATGTATATTTATTGCACAATATGACACATAACCGCATTAGTCTTCGTATAAAAAAGCAAAAATGTGTTTTAAACTAGAAACTTCTTTTGCTTGATTCAAAAGTACATCGATATTCACTT
Source organism: Ruditapes philippinarum (assembly GCF_026571515.1). Lineage (NCBI taxonomy): Eukaryota > Metazoa > Mollusca > Bivalvia > Venerida > Veneridae > Ruditapes > Ruditapes philippinarum. The sequence continues at coordinate 76,671 of NW_026862233.1, read as the reverse complement.
ACCCCTTTGCTTGATTAATTAAAATAATTACATTCACCAACTATTCTTTTCATATAAAATTATTATTCACCTACCTTTGGCTTGGTTGATAGGAAATGTATTAATATTTTCTTACCCTTCATGCGGTGTTGATATTTGTCGTTCTCTGTTTGTATATAAGAGAGGCCCTCGTTACTTCTCTCTGTTGTCAAATAGATACACAATTTTTCAGTATATATCTTGATTAATTTTAGATATATAATTTCAAAGTCGTATAAAACTATATATTGTCAATAAACGAGTTAACTTTCAAACATTGCAGTATATTCCATTAACAAATTTTTATTTCTTTACAAGGTATTAATTTTTTGTCATATTTTTATCTACACCAGTCTGTCAGATATGCAAACATGTATTTATTGTCATTTTAATCAGTATCATTTAAGAGATGTTGTACAAACAATATTTATGACAATATAAACGACCACAAATTAAAAAAAATACCAGCATCTTGTCGTTTTTCTATATTCTCGAGTTTTTTCTCCACTTCAGTCATTTTTTCTTTTACGTCTTTCTTCACTTCACTAACATCTCTTTGCACTTGTTCAATTTCCTTATTCAATCGATTAACATCGGCTTGATAGTCTTTCAACTTTGTTATTTCTTCTTGTAACCTTTTCTCTTTCTCTGGATCTAGAGGACAGTTTTTGAAATCGGCAATTGCTTGCTGGATGTTCAGAGAAGGAGAACTTCGTCGAACAAGTATCTGAAAGGAGTCCGGTTGGATAAAGTTTCTCAGCATGTGTTTATTTATTTTTAAAATCAGTAAGTAAGTAAGTAAGTTTCTTTGTTGGTTTATTTATAAATGTTAGAGATTCACCATACAAATACTCACAGAACATTTGATAAAACGTCTTAGTATAAAATGTATGAATTGTATTAAACAAATAAACGCATATTTTATGTATACCACCCTGTCACCGGCTGATTTTATTTGCAGATAATTTTACATGTGCATCATGTTTACTATAAGGTTATGAAAGTAACACCAAGTATATAATCGAAGGGCCTTTATTCTTTAAAATGGAAGTAGGTAAGCAGAAAGAAATGACTGATAAAATGACATATACCATGCTGACGTAAGCGACGAAACGAAGATTTTTTATTCTAAAGGGATATTGAACGTAATACTATGTCGATTCAATACAAAATTTATTGAGCGATATAGTTCGTAATATTTAAATGGTTATAGCTCAGGATTTTTGATATGTAAATAGGTAAAATTTACTTCATTACAAAGGCCCATTATTCTCCATTAATGTATTCCATACATAATTTTAACTCAAGAAAATGCACAATTATTTACGCCACTTAATAGCAAAAAAGTTAAAATGTACACATATACTTTATTTGATATACTAGTATCGTCTCAGATAACTATCATTTTGACTAATTGTACATAAAAGTCTTAGAGTAATGATTTGGAGGGTCTTACAGATGAATGAATAATGTTTGTAAACCATTGTGCTCACCTGCTCAATGTCATTCCACCAAGTTACAAAATCATTGGGTTGTACTCCAGTTGTTGTAGGTAGATGACATATCTGAAATTATAATTCGCATAGCAAGCGTAATAGCGTTTATACGTGTAATGAGGATATTCAAGAATTGGGTAAGAAACATCTTTTACATTTAAGTGCATTTATAATGAGACCTATTAATAACTTCCTTAACGTAAGACCTGAAGGTACGCCAAAAGGAAGTAATTCAGAGAAGCATGACGCAGGAAAATTATGCAAATAAATGTTAATGTTATTTAAAACACACTTCTTTTTTAAATAATGTTATAATATGAGTAAAGCCAATTTACGTTGTCTTCAAATATGTCATTCTTCTATCACATTGAACATTTCCAAAAAGGAAATGACTTTTTGTAAATTTTGACTTTTGAACTTACTTGATTTCGATAAGCTTTTAATCGACATATATCTGCCTCAACTGTTAAATCGCCTGAAATAGGTGTTGTGTTCCAGTCGAATTTTTTATTCAATCCAAAACATTTCAAGCATCTTAGAAGACAGACGATTAGCGTGAAGTCCATCTCTGACGTAGTTGGGACATGACCACCCGTTGGGAACAACAAGTCATATTGCACCTGTGTTATAACGCCGCGGCTTTTCAGACGTGTAATTGTTGCCTTTCCGTTATTCAAACATGCACTTAAAGTTACGCCTTGAGCAAGCAGGTTCTGGTCAATCATATTTCGTAGAACAAGGAGGCCTCCATCTATGATGATGATTTGTAAACGAAATAAATTGGCACGGTTGTCTGGCTTTTGTGCCATTTTCTTCCTTTTTGTCAAATCTTTGCTACAGCATCATCTGTTAAAAATCATAGCAGTTATCTTGAAATATTAGACAATTGATTTATAAACATACTAAACAGTACGATGTTTTCAAGATTATTTCTTGTTTTAAATACATATAATAGAGAAAATAAGAAACCCTAGGCTTGGTGTGATTTAGCCTGTTAATGGACGGTACTGACAAGTATAAACTTGCATCCACGCTCCCTAGCACCGGCTTTAGCATTATAACCATTTTAGCATGAAAGTGGTGAAATTTTGAATTTAGAAACATCCACAGATGTGTTCATGTAGCAGATGTATGATCGTTTGTTGAACATAGAAAATACTTGAATTATGCAAAATAGTGAATATTTTGAACATGGTTGATATTTGGATGGAGTAAGATGTTAAACAAATGAATGATAAAATAAGATGGTGACCATTTAAATGATGAAATATGGTGGATATTTTGATGACGTTAGATGAAAATTATATTAATGATGTAAGTTTGTGGATATTTAATGATATAATGTTGTGGATATGTAAATGATATTGTAAGATTTTGAATATTTATATGATGTCAAACAGTGCAAAAATCGGATAATGTACGATGGACGATATATTTTGATGCTGATATAATTTGAATATTTTATGATGTAAGAGTGTGGATATTTGGATGATGTAAGATTTTGGATATATCGATGATGTTACATGATGAATAATTCAATGATTTTAAATGCTAGATATTTCTTTAATGTTAGACTGTAGATATTTCAATGGTATAGATGGATAATACATGTCAAAGATGTTAGAAAGTGGATATTTGAACCCTGCAATATGATGAATTCATATGTAAGATTATGTGTATTTAATATTTTAAGATGCTGAATATCAGTTATATTAATTGGTTGATATTGAATAATGTTAGATGGTCGTTAAATGTCACACTTTCAGACGATGTTATGTGACGGATATTTGGATGATGCAAGTTTGTTTAGTTCATACCATTTTATTTCAGTGCGATTGTGTTGGGGCTAAAGGGCTTATTAAACACTCTCGAATCTGTTCTGGAAACCAACCAGTACTAAGCAATGAATGTAAATTTTCTTGCTCAATGAGAAACGGCTTTCTTCTGACAGGGTTTGAACCCACGCTGTCAGCAATTCTTAGATAACTTGTCCGACGTGTTAACCATTAGAGCCCGCCGCCAATCATGATGCCAGTTGGTGGGTGTTGTTTAAAATATGTCAGATTATATATATTTGGATGATGATAGATCCTGAAAAACGTGCATTGTTATATCAAAGCTTATGTTGCATAAAGTTGACATCAATCACATACTGCACGGTAATTTTGTATAAATTTTGCATGAAGGTGTCCTTTAAGACAGTTTTTTTCTGTATTTCCTACTTGTATCGGTAAGGGTTGCTAATATAGGAAAATAACGAAGGGGTAGGGGACAAAAATGAAGATAGGGAAATATTAACCGAAAAAGCGAAAATAAATATAAATTTCATTACTTAATACATAGAAACAAACATAAAGAAGAATTAGCACTTCATTTGAACAATAAATCAGAATGAAACTCTGTCAATCCAGAGTTTCACACTTGGTCTGTTACAATTAAACACTTTGTCTGTCAGATTTAAAAAACAGAGGAAAGAGTCGCGCCCAAATGTACATTGGTTAAACTAAGCATACACGATGTTCCATTATAGTTGAGTAATCACCAAGCATTTTCAAAAGAAAATGAAAAGATTCTTTGACCCAATATCCTACGTAGTTATCAAATCAAAACACTATAAAGCAAGGTTAACATAAACATAACCGTAAAAGAGTTTTTAAACCATTTTTGATTAAAATGATAATATATATATATATATATATATATATATATATATAATTTCTAAATGAAGATGTCAAAATTTTAAAATTATTTAAGTAATTTCGATAGATAGCCTTTGGTTTTATACATAATTTAATTTGTTTGATTGTATGGGAAACTGAAAGCTTATAGACACACTTTAAAATCCATTCATTGAACCAACCAGTACTGAACAATGAGTGTAAAGTTTCTTGCTCAAGGAAACAACGACTTGCCCCTGTCAGGGTTTGAACCCATGCGGCTAGCCTTTGTGAATTAACTTGTCAGTACTGTAAAAATTATTTTGATTATAAGTTTGATTACATGGCCAACGCCAAGGCACATCTTATAAATTTGGTAATACACACCACAACATATTAGATGTAGCTCGGTGGGTAAATTTGTTCATGCCGTTAAAGTGTAGAACATTTACTATGTTTATATTAAAATGTTCCTTTTTCTTTTTCCGTTTAAATGAAAATATGCAAGTTAGAAAACGATGTAGACATGTCTCACTATCCAAAGATTTACTTTAAATCAATTGAAAATTATTTACCACCCTTCAAAATGTAAATTATTGATTATTATCCAATATCAACTGTTGGTCAATCACCATTTTTATTGTCAATTTTTAGGATAAATATAGACAATTCAGTTCATTAGGAAAATGAGCATAAGTTCACTTCATTTTTCCCTGTATGTAATGGGTTAATAAAGTGTGACTACTTCTAGATAAAGAATGTTTCAAAACAGTATCAAAATAGATCTAAAGCTAAGCTTGAGTACCCTTTGGAATGACAATAACTTTATCTAGAAACATTGCCAATCGGGGACCACGCTCGATTTCTTATTTCTTTAGTCAATCTCAAAAAAACGGCAAGGTCATTTTTCTATCATCCAACATTCATATGTGTAGGTCTATGTCAAATTGAGTTTAATATTTTCACCACATTATCCTTAAAGTAGTTATGCTGAAATATGAAGACCATCCATTCATGAAAAACAAAGTTAAAACAATTTATAGAAGAAAAAAAATCAAGCAAAATTCTTTATTTTCAAGGTCGTCACAGGTCGACATAAAATTGTGTTTTTCAGAGTAATTGCAAAGAAAACTCTTTTTAAATAACTGTCTGGAAACAAAAGTTGTTTCCTGACATTTTTCTGCATTTAAAGGTAGTTTTTCATTTATGTAAATAAGCTTATGCATGCAAAGAGGATAACCACACTATTAAACCACAACTTTAATCGAGCAACAACCTTTATTATTTATGACATTGTAAGTAATATGAAAACAAAATTACGTCAGATATTTAAGTTCCAAATCTAAATACCGGCCATTATCTTAAGAATTTATGAAGAATTTATGAAGAAAACAAAAGCACATTTTTTTCCAAAATGCATATCAAATATTTACAGCTACATGCCCCCAGATGAGCAAAACTATTTCAAGAAAATAAATTTAATTTGAGAAAAATGTACGAACATTTTAGGACAAGTAAAATATTTAAGATTGAATCTCTTTCTTACATGTTATGTGGGATCAAGGACTGATTAATCTTGCTTTAATTAATTAACGTAGTAAGTGCTATTTTGTAACGGACACGTTTACTGACCCCATTTTATTGTTGCCATTTAATGGATTTTTCTCATTTATCATTTTATTGGTCGGCACCTATTTATAAGAAAAACCAAAAATTGTCATTAAATACATGTTTAGAAAAGTAACAACCTATATTTAATAAAGTTTATATTTGACATGATATTTAAATCATACTGTATAGGCTATATACCGCGGGATAAAGTTTTATTTATTCGGTGGATTATAAAATGGCGACATAAATATTCCGTTATTTACAAAAGGGTAGCTGGCAGTAATCCCATGGGAATAAATCGAAATAATGATATTAACATGTTTATGATTTCTTTTGTGATTTCATGTTTTTATGAACCTTGAATTTTAAAAAGTATATTTATGTTGTGGTGATCAAAATAAAACATTCTAGACAATTAAATATAGTTTGATAGATAATAAAGTTATATTGAACTATTTTTACTGTTAAAGGTGTATATAATATTATTTCAAATATTCATTGTTAGTACTTTAATCATGCAGTAATCCCTTATAATTATTCTCCAATCATTCAACCGTTGCTCAAAATAGGGTCCATACTTTCTGTCATATATATGTTGTAGCACAAAAGGAACAGCCTTCAATCTACTGTTTTATTTGTCGTGTACGTTAATGTTTATCACAAGATGCGCATTCTCCAGTCTTAATGGTTTAACTTAAAGTATAACCAAAACTATAGTATATGCTTATTTTGTTAAGTAGTAGTATTGTTCAGGTAACTAAAGAGTAGCTTGTCGAAACAGGAATAATCAATGACGAATTTTCAAATAAAACTTATTACAATGATATATATAAAAATAATATGAAACATGTACGAAATGATAAACCTTTATGAGATCAGAAATTTCGAAGTTATTGGCGTAGATGCTCATGAAAAAAGTATCGCACCACTTATTTGAGTTAGTTTTGACTGCTGTTTGCAAAATGTAAGGAAGGAAGCTTAAAGATTACGAGCACAAATGAAAAGACAAAGCATGATATTAGGCAGAGGAAAAAACATCGAATGGCAAGCTGCTTTTAATATAAAGGGGAACAGATAAAACAACGGCATGCGCAACTTGGAAACTGGAAAAAAAACTTAAATAACATCGGAGGAATACAAGGTTACACACTTGCGATCTATAAGAAAATAGATAATTGCGACGAGTGATAATGATTTTGATAACTTTAATGTTATCAGCATAAGAAGCAAGTCGTGTTTGATATAGTTATCATCAACTGTTAACAAAAATTTGAAATTATGTGAATTACTTAAAGAAATGAAAATAAGAAAAACATGAACAGATGCCAAAAACTAATAAATATTATGTGTATAGTATATCTCTGATAAAATTGACTTAATGTATACGCTTTTATTTCAAACACAGGGGTAAAGAAAAAACCCACAAAAGCAAGCAGATGAAACAGATATTTTATGCAATAAGATAACATCACATTACGTCAGTCGAACGGCAGATGGTTTGTAACAACATTGACAATGATTTAAAGGTATTGGATAGATTTGTAAAATGACGTTTTTTACATTGATCGCATACATAAAAGTTAATAAACTTTAACTTAATAAACTTTAATATCAGTGCCCCTTTTTCCTTTTTAAGTATATACTTGTAAGCCAGCGTACCCAATATACAACGAAACGTTTCATTACATTAACAGAGTTCCAACAGAACATGCAGTGACTTGTACTTTAAGATAGATAAGAGACATTTTCAGAACCTTAATTCACATCGGAACTGTATTAATAGGCAACAATCTGCTTTGACTTGAGCAATTAACTATGGAAGGTTTATCACAGCAGGTAATGTAAAGTGTACAGTACGAGTTCAGACGTAAGAAGACAGTTTTCTCGGATAAACAACAGATTGTCCAAGGCGAAACCGAGGATAAATTGTTGTTTGTCCTAGCGATATATCTTCTTCACGTCTGTAAGTTGTTTTGGTTTTTTACCTGATTGAATATCAGACGTGATGCAAGAAATGATTTTCGGCATCTTCCAACGAGCAACTACTAATGTCGATGAAAAAACAATCAATGCTGAAATCAACAATTACTTTGTTCTTGGAAATGACCGTCCAATTTATTTTCTTCTTAAAACAATTACATCTGAGTTGCGATTTAAAGTTCGTTACAACTTTCCGTCCGTTTCTATTGTGTGCTGTTTGAGGCACTTAAGAAACAGCCTGTTTAGAGTTAAGGTTGGCTAAATCTCTTGTTTTATCTCGACTATTTGAAGCATGGGAAAAGCTATTGTATTCTCCGGCAGCGTCGGTGTCGCATTGTGGTTACGTATTTGCTTGCAAGTTTGTATCTCCAACAGTACTAAGGGAAGATATTTTAGTTCCAAATCTAAATACCGGCCATTTTCTTAATAATTAAGGAAGAGAACAGATTGAAGCACTTTTTTTTCTAAAATGCATATCAAATATGTTAAAGATTCATGCCCCCAGATGAACCGAAATATTTCAAGAAAATAAATTTAATTTGAGAAAAATGTACGAACATTTAAGCAATAAAAATATTTAAGATTGATTCACTTACTTACATGTTACGTGGGATCAAGGACTGATTAAGGACTGACATATTTCTACTGCTTAACTTTCGTAGTAAGTACATGTACTATTCTTCACGGAAACGTATACTGACCCCATTATATTGTTGCCATTTAGTAATCATTTTATTTGTCGGCACCTATTTATAAGAAAAACCAAAAACTGTCATAAAATACATGTTTAGAAAAGTAACACCCTATATTCAATAAATTTTATTTTTGACATGATTTTTTTTTGAAAATCATACTGTATAGGCTACATATCGCGAGATAAAGTTTTATTTATTCGATAGAGTACAAAATGGCGACATAAATATCCCGTAAATTGGAAAAGGGTAGTAATTCCATGGAAAGAAAATCGAAATAATGATAAGATTTGTTTATGATTTCTTATGTGATTTAATGCTTTTATGAACTCTTGAATGTATATTTGTGTATATTTATTTATATGTTGTGTTGATCAAAGGGAAACAAACTTGACCATTATATATAGTCTGTTAGATAATAAAGTGATATTAAACTATTTTTAGTGTTAAAGATGTATATAATACTATTTCAAATATTCATGTTAGTACTTTAATCATGAGATATTCCCTTATAATTATGTTCCAATCATTCAACTGTTGCTGAATATAGGGTCTATACTTTCTGTCATAAATATGTTGTAGCACAAAAGGTACACCTGCCAGTCAACTGTTTTTATTTGCCGTGTACGTTAATGTTTATCAAAAGATGCAAATACTCCAATTTTAATGCTTAAATTAAGGTATAACCCAAACTATGATATATGCTCTTCTTATTTTGTTAAGCTCCTTTAGTAGTATTGTTCAGGTAAGTATCTAAAGAGTAAATTGTCAAAACAGGAAAAATCAATGCCGACTTTTCAAATAAAACTTATAAGAATGATATATACAAAATAAAAATAATACATGTGCAAAATGATAAACCTTTATGAAAACAGAATTTTCGAAGTTATTGGCGTTGATGCTCATGAAAACAAAGTATCGCACCACCTACTTGAGTTAGCTTGACTGCTGTTTGCAAAACGTAGGAAAAGAAGCTTAAAAGTTACGAGCAAAAATGAAAAGACAAATCATGAGATAAGTCAGAGGTATAAAACATCGAATGACAAGCTGCATTTCATATAAAGGAGAACAGATAAAACAGAGGGGTGCGAAATTTGGAAATTGGAAAAAACAACTTAAATAACATCGAAGGAATACAAGGTTACACACTCGCAATCTATAAGAAGACAGTTATCTACGATGAGAGATGATGATTTAATTACTTTAACGTTATCAGTATAAGAAGCAAACAGTGTTTGATATAGTTATCATCAACTGTTAACACAAATTTGAAATTATGTTAATTACTTAAAGAAATGAAAATACGTTTTCCACAATAAGATAACATCACATAATGTCAGTCAAACGGCAGATTATTTGAAACAACATTGATAATAATTTAAATATTATGGATAGATTTGTAAAATGACGATTTTTGACATTGGTCGTATACATAAGAAATAAGTTAATAAACTTTAATATTAATGCACCTTTTCCTATTTTGAATTAGCTGTTTTCATCTTTATTCTTATCCGTAACACTTTAATGCACACCCCTACCCATCGGCTGTCGTAAGTATATACATGTCATGTCGATACATAGCTTACTAAATATACAACGAAACTTTTCATTTACTCTACAGGGTCCAAACAGAATATGCAGTGACAACTAATAGATAAGAACCATTTGCAAACTCTTATTTCATATCGGGACTGTATTTATAGGCAACAATCTGTTTAGTCTTGGTCAATAACAATACCAAAGCAGATTATGTAAAGGATACAGTATGAGTTTTTCTTCAAAAGTGTATTTTTACAGACGTAAGACAGTTTACAGTTTTCTCGGATAAGGAACAAATTGTCCAAGGCAAAGCCGAGGATAAATTGTTGTTTGACCTAGCGATCTATCTTCTTCACGTCTATAAAATATTGAAAGCCGCAGTACACTCAAGAAGGATAACTATATTCTCTTATATACAACCCATAACTTTCTTTTTGGCTTTTCGTTAAATTCAGATGAAGCTACATCAATGTTTTTTCTTCACAATCGGCTGCTTCGTTAAATTCCGACGAAGGAAGAGCGGAAGGAGAAGAAGAAGAAAACCAATAGTTCTTCTTTGTCATAGAAAAAGAAAGAGTCGAAGGAGAACACCGTTTGTTCTCCTTTGTCGGAAATGAACGAAGCGACAAATTTTACGTTGGATAGCGCCAAAAGTTTCATTTGAACATGTATAATCATGTTACTTTATGTATAGGAAATACAAAAGGGCGACACAATACTTTTAGATAAAAAACAATCTTGCATGTAAATATGTGACTTTTAACTAGCCCAGACAAGACACCGTATATTTCAACACCTGCAATGAATCCACGTGGAAGGGAACAGTTATTTAAAGGAGTCTTCTTACAGATTCACCTTTACAATTGAGTTATGATTGGTTTCATTTTAACAGACTCGTTCCCAACAAACATTGGCAATTTTGGCTTATTTTCATTACATTAGCAAATTATAACTCTAAACCGTCCTTGCTCGTCGGTATATATCAAGATATACAACGGGAATAAACTAAAGATATATAAGTGTTATTATAAATAAAAAATATTCTAGAATTGAAGGTCAGTTATATCATATTAAATAAATATCTAAGTATTTAATAATATAACAACTTACAGTTTCTCTCTTTAATATAACTCCATTGTGATAGTGTCCTTTTGTATTCATACGCAACAGTAAACACTATTTTAAATATTTATTTTGATTTGACGGGGACTATATTTTATACTTATTATTATCTATGCTATCTATCACGTGACAAATCATGTGTTACTTATTGGATACCATTGGGTACATTATACATACGGGACACGTGACAGGACTTTGCCTGTTCTTAATTGTGGACACCAAACCTGACTTTATTTGATACTTCATATGTGATACATTTTAAACAAAATGATATAAATGTTTATGGGTTGTTTTCTATGAACACAAATGCTTTGATTTACTTTAAAATGGAAAAAATTGCTACCTATAACGGCCTTTGCTTTCATTTGATACAAATGTACATACATTTAATAAGACTGACTTCTGGATATATTGAGAAGTCTTAATATTTTTCAATATTTCTTTTTGCCCTTGAAGTATAGTTCTTAATTTAAGGATGAAAACTATTTTAATAAATATACAACATTAGAAGTATGTGCGATAGCTTTAAATGTATTGTACACATGGTGTGTTGACACAAAATATTAATAACGAAGAATGACTCATTTATATATAGAACAATCGTCACCTAAGTTATAACTATAAAATAGATGAATATGGTGTTAATATACTTTACGAGTATGATAATGCACCTTGATCAAAATTAAAAGAAACAATTATCTTTCAAAGCACAAAAATACAGATTGTGAATGCAATCGACCATACATTTGCATGCACGTATAATTATCATTGATTTTTTGGAGAAAAATCTGGAAACAAAGTAACCGTTCGGAAGCATTAATAACAACAAAATAACATCAAAATTTCAGAATCGGTTTCATTGAATCTGTAAAAGAAGGATAATGAACAAGTGCATCATCCCACGCACCGACTTGAGCCGTACTAACTTATCATCACTAAATAGTGCTGGCATCAATGATCCCGAAGGACCAGAAAATATAACAACAGTGAAATGAAGTACGGGGCAACATTTCACAGCTGTCAAACGGCACTTGACACCTTGACGCCTATTTTCATTCCAGCGAACCATGACCGAACTGAGCATTACGCTGTTGTTCGTTGTATCTTTAAAAATCATTCTTTATTGTACATTAATAACTTTCAAGATAGTTGCTTTGTCCATTGGTACAAAAATCCTTCACCGATATAACTGACATTGATTTTGACGTTACACTATTTGATAATCTGTAATTTACAAGATAAACCGAACATATACAGTATTCAATTCAAAAATTGTATTCGTACGACAAAGATATATATTGTATATATTGGTTATAACGAAATATTTGTAAGAGGGTTGGTTCGATAGTCAAATGATCTTTGCGGACAACTCAATCACTCATACTTTTGTTTATATATTTTTTTCTAAAAAGTTGTAAACAATAAGCATCTGTAATTAAAACACACATTGTATTATTTTTTTAAGATAAATATTTAATATCAGGAAATGTTCATACTACTCCAACAATCAAGTCAAATACCGAGGCAAATTATTAAACGTTGAATTTGACATAATTTATATCGCAATAATAAATCCTTTCCTTTCCAATAAAAACTGTCATACATTGCTTATATACAATGATATTAACACCTAAGTCCCTCCTAGTGTACGGCATGTAAACAACCGTAAGTGGGTATAAAAAAGAAAGAGCATTCACAGGCGTTGTTGTCACACGTCTTCCGTACATGCCTTGATTTGTATATTTGCTTCTTAGTTAAAAGTAACTTCGGTTACTCTCTTATATTCAGCCTTGTAAGTTAATGACATCCCTTGCTTCATACTTAACGTCAATGACGTTATCAACATATGTCTATGAATTGATAATACTAATGCAAACTCCATCATTCTAAATGTTGAATAATGTGACCTTGTTAGTGTTAGATAATAAAGCTGAACACTTAGGTGTTCAATATTATAAATACATTTTAATGGTATATTTAATTAAAATCGAATTGCTGTTGTTTATATTTGTCATGTAAAAAATACGGTCTTCAATAAATTTTACATTTCATTATACCAATGACTTTTTAGTAATTATAAATGGGACCCTAGTTAAATGCTATTTCGTCTGTTTGATAAAGGTATCAGTAGATAGGATTGTTAAATGATAGTGAATCATATAGGTCAAAATGAATATGCGTAATTACAGGGGAATGGACAACCTGTTGCTGTTGGTACCAGTTTTGACTGGGTGCCTAAATAACCTAACGGACAGTTTTGTTTTCATACGATATTAGTCTGGCTGCCGATTTTCCTGCGCCATTCTCATTTTGAGAGTCAATGGCGGAAAATCGCGTCCTCAGCAGATCTCTGCATATCGGATGTAGTTGATATTTTACGTTGAAAAAAAGATACATGACCGGCGATGTACCCAATAGGACAGCTTGTCTAGCGAAAATTAAGTACAAAATGAAGGAATATATCGTCAATTTGAAGACGTTTCTCATAGTACCCAAATTAGATTGATGGTTTATCTTTGAAATTAAGCAATCATTGCTTAAATCATGTGGTGGGATCATCAGCAAGCTTGAAAATCGGACAAATGATAATTCATGCCGCGGCGTCTTCAATTAATTAATTAAAGCAATTCAGTTCCATATGATGTATTCATAAATAATGTTTAATGTACGCAATAAGATTAATAAGTTCTTCATCAAGATATATTTCAGTTGTACCAGCGTGAACACCTATACCGGAAGTGGGTGTAACACGTCACAATCTCGGTCTCGTCTGTCTCGCGAGAATGACAGAACGCCAAATGAACTTATTTCTCAAGTAAAAAATAGTGTCTGAAAACACTTATAGGGTTGATATCAACAGAACAACTGTCATGGTACCACTTTTTAAATGATGAATATTTATATTAGACATTCATCAATCCATCCATTCCTATTCCTTTAACGAATACATAAGAACCAATTTAAATTCAGAGAGTTTCAGAGAATAATCAGCTAACATGGATCGATTTATATTCTTCTATCATATATCCGACATGGGATCGTATTAGAAATATGACGTTGCTCAATCATCTGTAACTGGTTTACCTGACCTAGATATCCCTGTCTTCTTTTTGTTTTCAAAATGTACGTCAACATTTTGTATTGGGAGTGGAATTTATCATTATCCAAAAACATTACGTGTCTTTTTCTAAGATTCGGTAGAAAGGTCAAACAAATGAGTTGCCGTAAAGGGCTTGTACCAAAATGTGGTAACGGAACCTTTATGTTACAACGTGTATACATAATCTGTATTGATGACATAATCATAAATTATTGCAGAATTATTGTTTATATTACATAAATATAAAAGTTCAATCATACAAAGCACAACCAAGAATATGCAATGATATTAGGACAATCGGCATAAATTTAATTACACTCGACGCTGTCCACCAAAAATCATGACTTTGCCACTGAAAACAAACTGTTTTTCATTTCTGAACAAACAGTTTTAAACTGCCGTTTATGATGAGATTCTATGTTAAAGTTGTATATTAAAAAAAACAGTTTTAATTTAACCCCTGTCCAACACCTGGTGGCTAAGGGATTGCCTTTTATATTTAATGTATACGAGTTACAGCCAACGTTTATCTCTGAATGATCACAAGAGGCGACCAAACCGGTTTGAATAACTGTAGTTTCAGCTCCAGCAGGTGAAGTGGTTTTGACCACTGGTGTTGCTGTTACGTATGTTACAACCATGGTTAGACATAATCATCTTTCCTGTCGCGGCAATATGTCCTTTACTGTGTTGTTGCGTCGTAGAACCAAACAAACACACAAACAAATTTAAACACCTGATTCTCAAATCAGCTGTTAAAAGTATCACCAAGGCCCATAAGCAAATAGGTCTAGACATGGCCTCTATGTTAATCGATAAGTTTAGTCAAATTGAAAATATACATCAGAGAGTTCCATGAAAAAGTAAAACAAATGCAGTCGGTGCGACGAAATCAAGTCGATTTTGAACAGCTGTACAACGAATTGCTGACAGAAACATGTATGTTGCTAGCCTGTTTTATTCTCAATCACACAATTAACAGGCACTCAAACATGGTTTTGTTCTAGATGTTTCAAACCAAAAAGAATAAAATGAAAACAAGAGAAGAAAGCAAGGAGGGGGTCCAATTACTTTGCTTTCTCCTTGTTAATTTGTCTGAATATACCCAAGGTAAAATCATTATGCGTTTGTAAAGCAATAAAACAATTATATTCATTAACTTATTAGAAAACAAAACTAACAATCATTCAGAAAGACAAGTAAACATAGTCATATTATAGCTATGAATATTTCTGGAACTTATTGATAAGCATTTCAATAACTTGACCATAGACAGCATACGGGTTTAAAGCGGCCTTCAGTTTATTGAAAGGACACTACGTTTATCTTTTACATAAAGCGTTTCGCATAATTATCAAATGAAAAGAATTAAGGTGGAATATTCAATTTGCCGACAATGAAATACATGAAAATAAGGAAACCGTTCAAGACCTCCTATGTTCTGGTCCGCAATCTTAATCAGTAAAGCGGGGCTACCTTTAGAAACGAACGTCACTGACGCGTTATAGATCTAAATATAATTAGTTCTCGGAAGGCTGTTTTGAAGACAGCTTTACCGTGATATGTTGCGTTTTTTCCATGACAAATATACCGGAATACTTAAATGGAAACAACATATTTTCTTCCAACATAAAGCAACAGCAGAAGGCCGTTTTGATATACAAGTATGATGATTGAAGATTTCGAACTGTTGTTTTATATTGTTGCAATACCTTTTAAAACAAAAATGCATACTGAAATGACATCCTTATGTTTGCAATCATAATTAAGTTTTGTTTTTAATTTATTGTTACGGTTATTTCATGCAATATATTTTATTCAAAGAGCTGCGTTAGTTTTTTTTATAATATATGTCTTTATTTATATTATCGATTCTATTCGTAACAAGTTTTACGTTTAACGTGATGAAACCTTGCAACAACAAACTTATCATTTTCCAATATTTATATCGCTATCATTGACATATAATGTTTAGATAATGTTATCAACTATAGGTACATGTGTGCTCATTGTAACATTGACCGTCGCCGGTATTTCACCATGTACACTTTATAATGAAATAAAATATATCCCGAACAGTGATTTTTATTAAGCGATAAAATCATTGCTTTGGATATAATATTTCGATTCTAACATGACACCAACAAATTAATACCGTCGTACCATATATGAAGCGAAACAGTGCCTGTTTTATTCATGTAGATATTTAATGGTTATGTTACCTAAAAGATCGTTAACAGTGATTGCATTGCATATTCATATACGCTTATGAGCCTTTTAAAGTATGTTAAATTGGGGGAAATTCTGGCCGCATTATAATAAACATTTTATAGGAAATCTCGGAGTTGCTACTTATGTGCCAGCCCGTGTCTGAAATAATATACATTACAGAGGGATATCTGTTGTTTTTCCTCTACAAGAAAAGAAAGTCGACATCTACCCTGTTGTTGCGACGTATTTATCCCAAACACAAGTATAGACATAATAGAGTATTATTGTTACAACTGTTAAAATGAAGCTATGAACTCCAGAATTGTTACCCTTCAAACAAAGTATTTCACAATTATTCCATATAGAGGAAACAAGGAATGCATTTACCTTTTTTGGAGGGCAGAATAATGTTTTACAATACAATGCTATCTCAGGTCTTACATTAGATTTTTAAAATTTTGTACAATTTGACAAATATTTCATTTCATACAAAATAAAGATAAGTTTTAAAGACAGAAACTTATATGTACACACATATATTTAAGATACAAATATGTATACATTTAGATTAGGTTTATTTTCATTTCAGCGTCATTTCCCGGGATTGTTATAAAATTTTATAAGGAAACGAAGCATCAAAAGCAATTTAAAATCAGTCTGTTTTGATGTTACAGGTTTGTCTTTTAATATATTTTATAATATATACATGTTTATCAAAGTAGTTTAATAACTGCTTACTCCGAAATAAATGTTTCTTTCAACAACATATTTGTTCACCCTTGTCAACATGTCGATATATTCAGCACTTTATCTAAACTACCCCGATTGACATTGATACGGTGTCTTTTATCTTTTCGCTGACGTGGCTGTCATAATATAGTCCTATAATTTAACATTATTCATGGTCTTATTAATGTATGATAAAAAATAACCCCATACTGGGTTAGAATCATTTAACGTTAAAAGATATTTTCATGTAGACTTGCCGATTTGACTAAGACACTTTTTCATTAGAGATGTTCCCTAACTCTCATAAAAAGTTTTTCTTAATTTTATACATTATGACAAATATGTCATTTTATTCAAAATAAAGTTTAGCTTTCTGGAAAGAAAATTTACATGTACACGAGGAGAAAAACTATAGAAACTATAGGTATGTATACAATTAGATTATGCTTATTTTTTATATTAGCGTAATTCCCACTGATTGTTAATCAAATATTTTAACAAAGATATCATCAAAAAGTATGGTTTAAACTAACAGGTTTGCCTGTTTAATATTTTTAGAAAACAAACACCAGTTTAATAACCCCGAATTTAACTTTTCAGCGTTATATTTGTCCACCTTGTCAACACGTTGATATATTCACCGCTTTATCTTAACTACCCCGACTGATATTGATAGATTGTGTTTATCAAACAATTGACACACACTGCTATCTTGTCATGTGTGCTGTCATTATACATATATAGTCCTATATTCTACCATTGTTCAAGGTTTCATTATTATATGATTAAAAGTCACCTGATATACAATATCAAGCTTTTCTAAATTAGTAAATATTTTCATGTAGAGTGGCCGATTTTAGTAGAGGGCCATTACGCCTCAAAAATGTTTTTATATTCATTTCTCAAAAGCCTTTTTATTTTAATGTACTTTTAAAGGTATTGCAAATGAGATTTATGTTTTAAAAATTTCTCGACAACCTACCTTGCAGCACTTCAAAATGGCGACTTTTTTCAATGAAAAAACAATCTTAAAAACAAACAACAACAAACAAATGCAGATTCATAATGGCCGGGCTGGGGAGCCAATCAAGATTCTCAAAATTCATAATAGCCGAGTTTTCTCATAAAGGCTGTACTTTTTGCATAATGGCCTTATTTTATGTTCATAATGCCGTGCTGACCTTCATATTATTCTTACATTTGAAGTGAAAACGTGCATAAAATTGAAAAGTTAATTAATAATGAGACATTAAGTGTCTTGAAACCATTTCTAAATGTCATTTTGATTCGTTTTGTAATTTGTTCCATTCTCTTTTTTCTAAATTGTATCGGTATCTTTCAAAGAGAATATCGTCTTATACCCCTTAATTTATGGATCTTCTATCTCTTATACCGTTCAAATATATCATTGTATATTGTTCAACAAACATTATGACTGTATCCTGAGAATATAATATCAATCAATATTAAGTTCCAGTCTTTTGTTCTATTTACATGTTGAAAGTTAGTTTAAAACACGAACAAATTCCAGTTTGCAAACAAAGAAAAAACAACAACAAAATAAAGCAGTTTATAGTATCAGCTAGATATATAAAATCATAGGCCCTGGGCCAGTGATTTTATTTGCGTTGAAGATGTGCTAAATTGACCTCTTTACACACCAATCTTCCTAATATACTATATTCCAATTAAAAATTCCAATTTCAAAAACAGTCCATAATATGCTATATAGTTTATAACTATATAGCATATTATGGACTGTTTTTGAAATTGGAATTTTTAATTGGAATATAGTATATTAGGAAGATTGGTGTGTAAAGAGGTCAATTTAGCACATCTTCAACGCAAATTTCACACTGGCCCAGGGCCTATGTATAAAATAGGCTGGTTAACAGGTTAAAGTACTCTAAACCCACACTTTACATGGCTATGCAAAGGTTAGGCAATCTGGCTGCTTGGTTCCGCCATTTGAACAAATTTTCAACATCTGCATAATGACTTCTCGCATGCTTCTGTTAAAGAAGCAAACTTTTTTTATAGTGATTTTACAAATTTAAAGCTGCAAAAAAGTTAAATGGCTAATTTGAGAGCTAGTAAGACATCTCTACAGTGTTGAGAATGATTGTTGACGGCATCGATATGTTTGCCTTTGACATTGAATGTAATTTCATTTAATACCCTTAATTATTAGAACCAGTCTCCACAAATGATTATACGCATATTCCACTTTAAAATTCGATTTTGTTTAACACGTTACTTACGTTGAATAATATATTACAACTGTCACTTTGTATTATCTTAAACTGATTTTGTAACATGTGCCAATTGTACAAAGGTTCAATGACTTGCATTTGAATTCCACAAAATAACATGTACACTGTTTAATTTGAGTTTGTATTATAGCCGCACCGCAAGAGTGTTTTAACGGAAAAATTGTAAATGTTTTTGACTCAAGTTGTTTAATAGTCATTTTTACTATTATTTGATTTTACTTATACTGAAAAGGGTTTGAACTGTCATAAAATATTTCGTTGATTGGTCAATAACTTGAGCGCTTTAACTAGAAATTACTGTTTCGTTCATGCATGAATTATTGAACTTAACCATGATATATGTGTGCAACAATCTATCACTAGAACAGCTTAACATTATAAAGGCAATGCATTCCAAAGTTGAACGAAAACAAAATGTATATTACCAGTACAATATGAAATAGTAAAGCTATATGTATGGACTACTATAAGGCTTTCATTTATTCTGTTCTTGGCGGAATAAGTGTTGTACCCGATATCAAGCGAATTAATATCTAAATGGTACTCATTTTTCTTAGCTAGCTTGTATATTAATAACATTTAAAACGTCGAATTTTGATTAGGATGAATGCGTAAAAATCAGAGTACTTTTTCAGATTTAATACTGACTTATCAAGAGCAACGAATTTCATTTGCATAATTAAAAAAATGCATTTTCTTTAAAACATCGATAGGTAAGTAGAAAAGTTCGTTATAACATGTTCTGTTTACTACACCCTTTCCGAGACAAATATGTCTTATTTTGCCGAAAGTTGTTGCTCAAGTTATTTCATTATGAATTGATAGCGTGGGAACAGTTAGTTCAATGATAATGTTGTTGTGAAGAGGTTATTGCTTAAAAGAGGGTCGTTCTACAAAATATCCACTGTTGTATTCATTTTATTGAGACGTTTTGCTAAGATTCTTAGCAATGTTTTGTATAATTATTTATTTATGTTTTAGGTCTCCCTCTTATCTTTTAGTGTAACGCTTACATTTCGCTGTTCTCGCGTTACATTTGTATAAGGCAAATGATGTCACGACAAAATATATACATGACCGTGCAATACCGTTTACTGGGTCGCAAAAGCGGTACGGGTATGTGTTAAAAGGATGCATGGATTAATTTTTTCCATAAATACATGGTCAAAAATTACAGATCAAATTATTGAAGAGAAAAATGAAGTAACTTTATTTCTATGACGAAAACCATCACAAATTAAATTATTATGTAATGTAATTTAAAAAAAAAGGAACATTCGTACATTCATCATTTCAAGTAACTTAACATATTTTCCAAACGAAACTCATCTCCCCTATTTTCTGCTAATATCGAATTCATTAAAACTTTTCACCTAAGTCAAAGTACATATACAGAAACATTAGGTCGAAGAAAATCATGGTCATTAAGTTGAAACTTTTTTATTTAAACAATTATCAAAGAATTTTTTTTATTATGAAAAAAAGTTTCATTACCTGATTTCAAACGGGAATAATCTTAAAATGACACAAATAAGACATTAAAAATGCGACTTTATGTACAGATTTAGCATGCTCCGACTTTCATACGAAAAAAATATGTATATATATATATATATGAATGAGTTGGGAAATTAAATGTTTGACCAAGAGTATGATATAAGAAAAAGATTTCTTAAAGTTTTGTTTTTAACGACACGGTATTTAAAACATATTTTATCAGAGTAAGTGTATTATATTTATATAATCATTTATCACATAAACCGCGGCGCAGGAGTGTAATAAAGCCATTCAATAAAAACGATATTAATATTATTTTATTCAACTCGTTCAATAAATTTAGTATTAAACTATACTCATTCTATATCCTCTATTTATTGGTGTCCGCGCCGAAGCGCGGCGCCCTTTATGGAATGAAATCAGATTTTGTGAAAGGGCGACAGCAACTTCTCGAGCCTTTTAGTCAGTCATGATAAAAGCCGATCATTCCGAGTGGTATGAGGGTGCTTGATTATTAATTAAAAATGAAATGTCCCGATATGTACAATGAATAGCGAACTGGAGAATTTCGCAATGCAAACATTTTCAAATGAAATAACCTTTTCCGTCAATAATTAGCGCTCTTCGGCGTTTTTTTATTTATCATTTTGTAGTACACAGTTGGTTATTATGGTATGTTATTGTTTTACATGTATCCGAAAGCTGTAAATAGAATGATGAGTGGATGACCTAAACATTCCGAAAATCTATTTATAGAGGGATGTACTCCTATCGGTAATCCCCGGTCTCTCCCGGTCTATTTTGACAAAGATTTACTAGTGATATCACATGTTTATTGTCCGGTCTCTACCGGGTTTGGAGTAGATGTTTGATATTGTTACAGAACAGAACACATATTTTACAGATAAATAAGTTTTTTTTCCAAAATGAATGTTTGTCACTTAGTTTGGTCACAATAATTAATAAACACAAATCAACTCTCAAATTTATTGATTATTATTATACATAAACATACAATTAAAAAAAACCAACAACAACAATTAACAATAACATGGTTCATTTTATCTATATGAGATAAAAACAATAAATATGTACAATAATTGAGAAAAAGGTACATTTTTATGGTTTTAATATGACAATATCAACTTTCAAACATTTTATTTAATTTGTTATTCGTGTTTAGTAAAGATGCCGAGGAATTATTCAAAGTTACAAATTAGATTTTATGAATTATTCAATTGATTGATAATTTAGAAAATGATAAAGAAAAGTACAAATGTGCATGTACATGGTTTAAGAATAAGCAATATTATATATTGAAAGATTAACCATAATTTACTGACTTTTTCCAGATAAGTTTTGTCTTATAATCGTCGGTCAATATGACAATTGAATTCTTAAAATTTATTTTACAATTTTAATAAAAAAAAGAGTAGTATTAAAGTAGCTCATGAAACACAAAAAAGAAAAGAAAACAATATTCATAAAATCTTTAAATTTTTTTATTAAAATAGATATTACAATTATTGTATAATAAACAATTATGCTCAACATGATCAACATGGTAATATAACCAGTGTTATATGAACAGATATCTTAAGAGGGGTTCTTCTCTAATAGCGATAACATAATAATTACACAAGTGTGGTGTTGATCATGCGTTACACATATGGATTATAAATGATTGTATACATGTATATCTGTTGCTATTAATAATCACGATCATAAAGAAATAACAAGTAATATTCTAAATCTCTAGCATGCCAATCAAAGTTCATAATGTACAATGTCTTTCGTCCGTTCATTCATAAGTGATAAAAACCAATTAACCATTGAAAAGATTATAAGAATATCTTGTCATCATATGTCTACTAGTTCATTTTCACCTGCTGCATTTCTTGCTTGGACGCCCTTTTATGCTTTGCATCAATGCTTTTCTTGTTATTACATTATAATAAACAGGTCTGTCATATTATGTAACTTAATTGCATAGTTCACATGTGTAAATACTTATTTATTCATAGAAAATGGTCTTTATTTTAGCAAAACACAAAGCTTAAATCACATAAAAAATATATATGCATAATTTAAGACTAATTGAATTGCAATAACAACAATAGCCCAAAGAAAGACATAATACGTATACAATATTTATGAACAAACATGGTTACAACATGTTCATCCTATGAATTATCACTTTGGCTTTTAGAAGCATGTTAAGATAACGGCCAGTTTAAAACAAATGCTATGGCCGTTAAAGAAGAGAAAATCTAGCTTTTCTGACCTCGTCCATTGTAATGTTAAGGAGCATATCAAATTTTACATTTCAAGGGTTATTATTCTTGTCTTAAAAATTCTATTATACATACTTTGTGCAAAAGTTCAAGGCATGAACTACAATATCTTTACAAAAATTCATACAGTTTTATATTTTTCTATATACGGACGCGACGTAAGTCTTCCAACGATAGACACTTTCAAATCACAGCAGGGAGGTAACTCTGGATGGGGCTGCAATACTGTCCAAAGCTCATATGGAATTCATGACATTGGTTTGTATCCGAAATCTGAGTTGCTGTTAACCTTCATATCAATTCATTATAACCTATTTAAGTAAATGTTACCACTGTGATTTAGCCGGAACATGCCGCTTGTTACAAATTGCATTCAAGTGAAGTCGGGCGCGGTCTACTCAATGGTCCAATGAAAAATCAGTTTCCGAATGTCAATCATGGTTTCAATAAGTCTATATCCAGAGATACTAGGCAGTAATCTGTATTTGTACCGATTTAAGTGACTATGTATACATTATATACATAAAAACAGTGCGCTATATGTAGTTTATTTATGTCGCTTTGTAAATATGTATGCAACAGTTCACTCCCGAAAAGTGCTTTCTATTAATTATTATTTTTCATACACATTATCATTTTTAGCTCGACCATTCGCAGGGCGTCGGCGTCCCTGTGTTTATGCGTGTAAGCTGGTATCTCCATAACAACTGATGGGTTTGTGCCTATTTTTGACTTTATGCATTCATATTAATAATGCAGCGATTTACTCGATAAAACATCTAAATAACAAGCCTTTGTACCTTCTCGGACAATTTTATGTATTCATATAAGTAAGAATTATTATAATCAATGAACACCCTTGTGACAACTTTTTCGAATAGTCGAGCGTTACTGTCCTCCGACAGTTCTTATTATTTACATTATCATTTATTCAACATTATCATATTTTTATACACATCAATTTTCTTTAAATGTTATCATTTCTATAAGTAATGGACAATTTATACTACATTTATGCGGTAAAATGAAGGAAGACAACCTAGTCAAGTTATGATGTATATTTTTCAAATTATTTTTCTCCCTTTAAACCTGAAAGGTTATAAAAGTTTTAAAAAGCTCACCCTTTACCAAGGTGTTCCGTTAAGGACAACGCGATTTCTCTAAAAACGCAAAGCACGAAACATGAAAATACGATGGTGACAGTACTACAGTACGATGGTGAAGCGCGACAGTTCGATGTTGATCATACTATCGCACTGTCACCACCGTAGTGTCACAATCGTACTATGTTTTGCGCTTTTCGTTCTCAGAGAAAACGCGCTGGCCCTAATAGGACATCGTACTTTACAATACAAAATATTTTCTTTTAAATTTTGTTGTGGTTACATTTTTCTGATTTCGGCTCTGTGTCAAACAAAACGTCATGTTTGAGTTCACATTCACAGTAATATGTTTCTTTAAAGTACGTATATACTGTCTAAATGTTCATGTTCTAAAAGAAATAAACGGAAACGTTAGGAGAAAAACTTTGTGATAAATCTCAAAGCAGCAGCATACCATTGTAGAAAATAAAAGTTTTATTACTTGAGGGAGATGGAAAATACGACACTGCGATTGTAAAATATTGGTAACGCGACAGTACGATAATGATAGTACAAAATCTTGACAGCACAATACTAATTTAAATATTTATAAGGCGACAGAACGATAATGATATTACGAAATTTCGGCAGCACAATAATAATTAAGATATTGATAACGCGACAGTACGATACTGATAGTCAAAATCTTGACAGCACAATACTAATTAAAATATTGATAACGCGACAGAACGATACTGATAGTCAAAATCTTGACAGCACAATACTAATTAAAATATTGATAACGCGACAGAACGATAATGATAGTCAAAATCTTGACAGCGCAATACTAATTAAAATATTGATAACGCGACACAACGATACTGATAGTCAAAATCTTGACAGCACAATACTAATTAAAATATTGATAACGCGACAGAACGATAATGATAGCCAAAATCTTGACAGCACAATACTAATTAAAATATTGATAACGCGACAGAACGATACTGATAGTCAAAATCTTGACAGCACAATACTAATTAAAATATTGATAACGCGACAGAACGATAATGATAGTACGAAATCTCGGCAGCGCAATACTAATTAAAACAGGCGCCATAATTCAGGTAACACAAATATGATGTCTTACGAATGTGGTACAACACGGAACTAAATAAAACTGATTATGGACATGTTTTAAAATTTTGGGTGATAAAATGAAATTAATAATTGACATGACAACACTTCATTTACAACATGGAAAAAATAAGCATGCTGTATCGATTATAAATATGCCTCGAATATAAGCAACCATTAAATTTAGGTCAGTTTTGTTAACCCATTACTTCATGAGCATTTTGTGAAAAAAGGCTGTTTTCATTAAAAAGTCTCCCGTTACAAGTTCAAATTGCTATAATACTATAAAAACTGCTTCAACACTTATCAAACTTGGCACAAATGTTGACTGGACCATTGCCCTTGCGACAACATGCTCAGGCTTAAATTTTCTGTTACCATGGCAACGAGGGGACATCTCAAAATTGCCAAAAATCACTTTTTTGCGTTGATTTTTTCCACCAAAATTGATTTCAAAGTGCTGCAACTTCTCAAGGGATTGAGATAGAGTTAAAGGCTTTTCAGCGTTGGTTACACGTTACATTATGATCAACCTGGGGTCATTTATAGCCTCTCACAAGTCCAAAATTTTCTTTGCGATGAGGGGGACTCCGCCCCCTTCAAAACCCCCAAACAGAAGGGGGCACATCCCCCTTCCGGCAACCCCCTGAAGTATATTTTGGTTGGGGGCCGCGAAACCAAAAACCGAAAAAGTGGCCACTTTGTTAACAACATTTCCCAAACAAAAACAAGTGTCGGGGGCCTAAATAAGGCATTTTGTCACCATTTGAGACAACAGAAACGGAGAGGGGGGGGGGGGAGTTGAAAAAGGCGTTAAAAGGCGTGTATATGGCGTAATGGGTTAAGTCAGTTTGTTAATTCATTTAGTGTTTAATACTGACAAACTTGTCCGAGATATATTACAAAGCAAGCCGCATCATTGTATTATCTCATAATCATTAAGTATAGATTAATGCTGAGGACACTTTATAAATTAAACATATTTATAATTTCGTCATAGTGCGTATGTTTATATTAGGTAATAAAGGGGAATAACTCATGAGGGCATAAATGTTTTCACACAAGCCATGTTTCGTAAAACATTTGTATCTATAAAGTACGATAATACAGAGGTTGATCCTTTATATCAGTCTTTTTTTAATGCAGCCAGCTTCCTTTGGTTCAAATATCTTTGTCCTTTAATGCGGTCAGCTTCCTTTGGTTCAAATATCTTTGCCCTTACCTAATGCGACCACCTTGTTTTGGTTCTTTAAACTTCGTTTTTTCATGATTCCATCGGGTTATTTATTTTGTTGTTTTATTAAGGCTGTTCTGGTCCTTATATAATGCGGCCAGCTTGTTTGTCATTGTCATTATATCAAATGTTTTTATAAGTACAGTAACTAATATGAGAGGAACACACGATAACATCGGAACAAATTGAAATTTGTATTAAAAACTTCAGTTTCTGGTATAGACTACCCTTTTTCAAGCTTTTTATAATGCGGCTAGGTTTTGTTATAACTAGAAGTTTTATTATAGATTAAAACTTCATCATTTGGCCAGCATTTAGTTTGTATATCTAATTAATTTTATAATGTTTTTTTCTTTTGATTTTTTCTTTCTAGACAACATCAATCAAAAGGTTTCTATGTTGCTCTGGTTCATATATTGTACCTTCATAATAAAGCCACCTTAATAATTGCTTTTCAACAATTTCCATCTGTACAATACGACCACTCCAACTTGTTTAGATTGTAAAGAAACTTGTCAAGGTTCAATCTTGTGTTTACTCTTATATTCCTGAACTAACCAGTACTGGTGCCACATAATAATTATTTCCCCAATGGGAAACAACATCCAGGATAATTGTGTTATACAGCTTTCTTACAACTGATTTACGTACTTATATATTTGTATATGATAACTAAAACATCAATGTTATTTCACAATTTCATTTTTATTAAATATATGAACTATAATATAATCTACATACATGTATAGAACATTAATTTATAAATAATAAGATTACTGTAAACATATCATACTTGCAATCAGTACTGACAGACTGATTATTATAATATAAATAACAAAATGTACTTTTACATATGTATCTCCCTTTACTAAATAATATGTAAAACAGTTAAATAGTAATATATTAATTCTTACATTTTCTAAAATTTGTAAAATGTTCAAATCTGTTGTAGATATCAGATTGATGAAAATAAGAAAACAAGAGGGCCATGATGGCCCTGAAGTCGCTCACCTGTATATAGGCCCCTGGAGCAGAGCCAGTTTAAACCCCAGGGCTTTATTTGAACAAACTTGGTAGAACATGTTTCATGCTAAATATCTAAGGTCTAGCTCGTTAGGTTTTTCAAAAGAAGATTTTTAAAGTTTTTTCTTTAAACATATAGTTAAAACCAATGACACCCCTGGGGCAGGGCCAGTTTTGACCCCAGGGCTTTTATTTGAACAATCTTTGTAGACACTTACTAGAAAATGTTTCATGCTTAATATCTGAACTCTAGCTATTCGGGTTTTTTGCAAAGAAGATTTTTAAGTCTTTGCTATACACATATACAGAAAATCAATGTCCCCCAGTGCGGGGCCAATTTTGACCCCAGGGCTTTTATTTGAACAAACTTTGTAGACACTCACTAGAAGATTCTTCATGCTTAATATCAAAACTCTAGCTATTTGAGTTTTTTCAAAGAAGATTTTTTAAAGTTTTTGCTATACACATAATTATAAGAAAATTAATAATCCCCGGGGTGGGGCCAATTTTGACCCCAGGCTTTTATTTGAACAACCTTTGTAGACACTCACAAGAAGATGTTTCATGCTTAGTATCTAATCTATAGCTATTTGTTTTTTTTTTCAAAGAAGATTTTTTTAAAGTTTTTGCTATAAACACACAAAAGGAAAATCAATGACCCCCGGGGCGGGGCCAATTTTGACCCAAGGGCTTTTATTTGAACAAACTTGGTAGACATCCATTAGAACATGTTTCATGCTAAATATCTTAGCTCTAGCTCTTTGGGTTCTTTAAAAGCAGATTTTTAAGTTTTTACTATATGCATATAGGGAAAATCAATGACCCCCTGGGGCGGGGCCAATTTTGCTATAAACACACAAAAGGAAAATCAATGACCCCGGGGCGGGGCCAATTTTGACCCAAGGGCTTTTATTTGAACAAACTTGGTAGACATCCATTAGAACATGTGTCATGCTAAATATCTTAGCTCTAGCTCTTAGGGTTCTTTAAAAGCAGATTTTTAAGTTTTTACTATATGTATATTGGGAAAATCAATGACCCCCTGGGGCGGGGCCAATTTTGCTATAAACACACAAAAGGAAAATCAATGACCCCCGGGGCGGGGCCAATTTTGACCCAAGGGCTTTTATTTGAACAAACTTGGTAGACATCCATTAGAATATGTTTCATGCTAAATATCTAAACTCTAGCTATTTGGGTTTTTTCAAAGAAGATTTTTAAGTTTTTGCTATACACATATAAGGAAAATCAATGACCCTCCCCCCCGGGGCCAATTTTGACCCAAGGGCTTTTATTTGACCACACTTGGTAGACATCTATTAGAACATTTTTCATGCTAAATAATATCTTAGCGCTTGCTCTTTGGGTTCTTTAAAAGAAGATTTTTAAGTTTTTACTCTATGTATATAGGGAAAATCAATGACCCCTGGGGCGGGGCCAATTTTGACCCCATGGCTTTTATTTGAACAAACTTGGTAGACATCCATTAGAAGATGTTTCATGCTAAATATCTTAGCTCTAGCTCTTTGGGTTATTTAAAAGAAGATTTTTAAGTTTTTACTATATGCATATAGGGAAAATCAAAGACCCCCTGGGGCGGGGCCAATTTTGACCCTAGGGCTTTTATTTGAACAAACTGGGTAGACATCCATTAGAACATGTTTCATGCTAAATATCTTATTTCTAGCTCTTTTGGTTCTTTAAAAGAAGATTTTTAAGTTTTTACTATATGTATATAGGGAATATCAATGACCCCCTGGGGCGGGGCCAATTTTAACCCCATGGCTTTTATTTGAACAAACTTGGTAGACACCCATTAGAAGATGTTTCTTAGCTCTAGCTCTTTGGGTTATTTAAAAGAAGATTTTTAAGTTTTTACTATATGCATATAGGGAAAATCAAAGACCCCCTGGGGCGGGGCCAATTTTGACCCTAGGGCTTTTATTTGAACAAACTTGGTAGACATCCATTAGAACATGTTTCATGCTAAATATCTTATTTCTAGCTCTTTTGGTTATTTAAAAGAAGATTTTTTAAGTTTTTACTATATGCATATAGGGAAAATCAAAGACCCCCCGGGGCGGGGCCAATTTTGACCCCAGGGCTTTTATTTGAACAAACTTGGCAGAAACTCACTAGAAGATGTTTCATGCCAAATATGGATTTTAAGAAGAAGGTTTTTAAAGTTTTTTTTTTATTTTGGTTGCCATGGCAACCAGAGTTCTGCATGGAATGGGATTCTTTGAACAACTTTGTTAAGGCTTCACACAAGGAACATCCCTGTGAAGTTTCATTATGATCTGCCTTATGGTTTCAGAGGAGATGTCGTTTTAAAAGTGTGAACGGACAACGGACGACGTACGACGGACGACGGGCGACAGACGACGGACGAAGAGTGTTCCTAAGAGCTCACCTGAGCATTTCTGATGTATAATTGGTCTTTAACCAACATTTTATCAACTTTTAAAACAATCATTATTAATTTTCATCATAAGATGTCAATATAAATATTCAAAAAGTTTTACAACAGCCTAGCTCTTCTATTGCAGATAAGTTGCAATGACCTTGAATGCCGTTTTGTCAGAAAAATAATATGATATTTCATGTTCGCACATCATATTGATCTTAAAGCCAATTATGCCATTTAATTTCTCTTAAAACTTTATTTTTAGTATCTTGTTACAATTCCAAAAACGTACCCATTTGTTATAAAATTGAACTATATTTGCTGGATTTGCTTTGTTGTCAATTGGCATACTTGTAATGCATTATTATTTTGTATGAAAGTCAAACTACTATTTTTGTTTACATTTTGCTACGACATGGAGTATCACTGCACATACAGGGCTACTTTCCCTAGCTATTAAACATCTAACATTCTTTTAATTCATTTTTAAAGAAACATTATTAAACACAAGTTTGACATTTCTAGAGAATTTAATAAAAATAGATTTCTGAGGCATGATGTGCCTTTAAAGGTATGCTCTATACACAAATTTAGTTCAAGCTCCTACAAAGTTAAATAACTGCAACATTTACATACGGCATATACCTCAATAAGATACTTTTAACAAAAACGGTTCATGTAGATACATTGAACTGTGTACCAGTTGTGTCCAAGGAATAAATAAAATATGGAAATTTACAATGCCTAATGAGCAATAACGCTAAAATTGTGCACAAAACAGCAATTCACCTTAATGTTTCATAAACTAAGCATTGCAAACTTTAAAGGGCTTTAAGTCTAAAATGTGTTATAAGAGGGTATGCTTTTGTATAGTTCACTGCAGATTTCTTAATGAATTTTCAAGTTCTTAACTTCAACACTTTAAAAAGATATCTCGGAAAGACAAAACAAGATATGAAAAGGCATGAAAGAAAACTAAGGTGATTCTTGAATAATTACCATCTTTAACAACATTGTTGTAGGAGAGTATAATTACTGATATGATTGTGGTTTTAGAGAACGGGTGTTATATTAAATACGTACATATGATACAATTATATTTATCTAAGTAAAATATACAAAATCATAATTAGAAAACTATATACACACACAAAAAATCAAGATACATCTCTTAAAGTAACAAGACGTCCATTATGACCCTTATTCGCCATAGTTCAAGTCATTAAGAAGCATGGCAATATCCCATCCTTCTGGATGTATCCTTATTTTTTTACCTGAATGTATGTAACTTTCTTTATCACATATACACAGGTAAGTAATATACATGCCATTTTATGATCACCGAATATAAATTATGTACATGTATATAAACATACTTGTTTGACAATGAGATACACAGTATCTCAAACGCAAAAAAAAGTAAGAATTTATAGATAACTATAAATATTGTATATACAAAAATGTACTTAAGCGAAAAAAAAATCTAATCTGACTAGAACATGGATTAGCAATACATTAATTTATCATGTACAAATATACAGATCAACCAATAACTGATAGGCACATCTGAACAGAACTAACCAAACTCAACAGTTGCTATGGAAGTCATCGGTTACTATGAAGGTCATCAGTCACTAATAGATTCATTGCTTGCTATGGAAAGTAAATGGTTGCTATGGAAGTTCACTGGTTGATATCAAAAAAGTCAATGCTTGCTACAGAGATCACTGGTTGCTATGTAAAGTCAATGATTGTTATGAACAGATTATTGCCGCTATGTAATACAATTCTTACTACGTAAGGTCAAGGGTTACTAAGGAAGTCACCGTTTGCTATGAAAAGTAATATATTGCTATGGGAATTAAAGGTTGCCTGTTGGCTTAGAAGTAACTGTTCGCTATACAAATTCAATAGATGATATGGAAGTCAGAAGTTGCTATGAGAGTCAAAAATATATAGAGATAAAAAGTTGATTTATTTATATCAAATATATTTTCAAGTAAAAGATAATAATCTATTTCAGTTTTTACATATGCATACATGTATTTAAAAAAAACCCACAAAAATAAAACATTCAATATAAAATCACCCACCTGTTAAATATTTACATATCCTAATCCATCTTTTATATCCATAAAATTCCGTAAAAACTTCCTTGAATTATTTCTATTAAATGTTTTTATTTATAATCAAATGTCGCTTAATTTATAATTGAAAACTGAAGTACATGTATGTCCTTATTAAAGACTATACTAGTAGTATAGTTTGAAGACCCGCCATTTTGTTTCTAAGTGTCCATATTTAAATTGTTATTTCTTCAGTTTATTACACAGTTTTTTTTTAATGTCTATTCTTTGCTTAGTTTTATTGTTTTAAACTCAAACCATAACCCGTCTTGTATCACATGAAACGTTTGTGCTCTCCGAATATTTTCTTTAACGCGGTCATATTCTGTTTCCGGTATAATGGCTTTCATCACTACTGTAACTGAATGCGGCAGATTTTCCAGCACGGTAATAAAATTCTGTAAAATTCCTGCAGACATTTCTATCTTCCTAAAGTCCACACGTTCAATATTCAACATGTCACGTGACAGTAACAATGAACTTTCATCTAGATTGATTTCCCACAACGTAACATTGACTAATGACGGTGTTGATATATTTAATTGTAGCCTCCCAGGTAACTCCTGCAAGACTAAATTTGATAGAGTTGAATGTCGAGACAAGTCCAAGTTCCATCCATTACAATCACGGCGGCCATGTTCTTTACAGTCTAACTTGTACAATGTTAACTCTTTCATTGATTTTTGGCCGGAGATAAAATTGAAAAATATGTCCAATATTTTGTGAGATAACGTGAAGTTACTTATATCCAGACATTGTAATGTCTTTAAACTTACACTAAATAGTAGGACATTTATCTCAGCCTCCTTCTGCCTGCTGCCATTAAAGTAAAGTTTCTCTATATGACTGTGATCTGTGATTGACAATAAATCTATAATTTCACGTAAACTGCTGGAAGTATCGAAGGTGTGTATATGAAGCGATTTAATGTGGTTGTGATTTTGATTTAACAAACGTTGTAACTGCTCACCGTTTTTGGTGTTCTTGTTAATGAAGAAATCTTGTAAACATAATTGAATATTTTCACTTTCAGGCATTTCTTGTAAACACGACATGAACATTTTCTGTAAGTTATACAATGGAGTACTATACATGCTGACAACTGTCCTAGTTCTATAGTTGCGTGTTTTCTCGTCTTCATTTATCACAGACATCAAATCATTTGATATTGCACACATCCGGTCAGCATTCATTTTACTTATAAATTCACAAATTGTTGACATATCCAGAATGTCTTGAACATTTCTACAGTTTTCTACAACAATTTTATGAGCGTCACTTTGTGAACTTATAAATATGGCGGCAAAGAATTCTTGCACTGTTTTGTGAGAAAACGATACTTTGATAATTTCTGTGACTAAAGTTTTTCTTCTACTTTCTGACAGTATTCCTGAGAGAAGACTTAACTTTATGTCGTCTGATTTGAGATATTTTTCAGCAACAGTTCTATCAAACACAAGCGTGTTTTCTCTCCTGTCGTTAAACAACATTTGGTAAGCTAGTTCTGCTAATGATGTTATAAGACTGTAAAACCTTTTACAAAATGCATGACCTTTGAAGTAATCTGGAATTTCACTGGCAGACGATTCACGAGATGGTTGAACTTCCGGGTATTTCTTTGACGCTCTCGTAAATAGAAATTCAATGATATTGGTGTAAATTTCATGTTTTGAATTGCTTATAGGAATGTTGTTGCACCATAGGCAAACTATATACATGAGGAGGATTGGAATCACTTGCATGTGCTCAAGGCGACGGTCACGTATCACTTTATTAAAGTCCTGTGTTTTACTCTTCAATACTTTATTGTTATGGACACCGGTCATTTTCCTTATAGCATTTTCTTCTAGTTGCCGCGTAGAATCTGCACTTAATTCAACCAATTCTACTTTTTTGTTTATTTGACTTGTTTTGAGATTTGCCACTCCAAGCTTCCATGGTCGGGTTGTCGTTAGGATAACACAATTATCACGTATGTACCGATGTGGGATTTTTTCTGTAACTTCGCTACATCTATTATCAGGGTGAGTCCATTCATCAAGACCGTCCAATATAATCAAGCATTTTTCTCTACGTAAAACTTCGTCTAGTGATGTTGATGAAGGAAGTTTCTCAGAAATTTGCTGTTCAATCATATCGTCTATGTCACAAACAGAGGTACAGTCTCTTAATAAAACCAAAAAATAAGAAGTCAAAGTCAAATAACGTTTTCAACTCGTCGTCCTTAAAAAAGTCGTAAGTTTTCAAAATCGTGACAATGAGCTTGACACCACAATGATTGCAAGATATTTTTGAAAAAAAGCAGTTTTTCCAAAGCCCGCGTCAGCTAATAGAATAAATTTTCTTGCTGATCTGCACTTCCGGTTGAAAACAGGTCCTTTCAATGACTTTACCGGGTGTTCTTTCCTCTTTCATGACAAATTTTTAGGGACTTCTGTTTTTACGCGGCGACCATATCTGGCATCACGTAGAACCCAAACTAAAGGTGTCTCTATTTCTTCAAGAAGCGTGGTAGAGAGGTATTGAAACTACACCATTTTCTGTTAGAATTTAATCAAGTCGCCTTGAAGTTCTGAAAAGAGAGCCTCCGAAAAAAAATGTTTAAATCAGTGACAATTATTCTATATAATATATAAAATGCTGAGGTGTTTAATAACTTTAATTTTGCATGGTTTGGATCAGATCATTCATACGGCGAATAAGAAGTAGATATATATGTAGCACAATGTTTAGATGATATGTTTAACTTTATCAATGCATAACTGTAACTAAAATCTGTTTTAATAATTGCATAAATTCATATACAAAACGATTGTTTCCATTGTTATATTTAATACATTGTATACTTGAAAATAAACAATTTCCTTCTTCAAAACATACGACATGATTTTATTTCTGATACAAAACTATTATTTATTTTGGTCTGGACCCTAGGAGTTTCAGGGGTGGGGGTGAACAAGCTGAATAAGAAACTATTTCGCCTATTGTTCATTAACAATGGATGACTGTAGCTAAAATCTGTTTTAATAATTGCATAAATTCATATACAAAACGATTTTTTCCATCGTTATATTTAATGCATAGCATTCTTGAAAAAAAATTACTTCTTCATAAATGTAATCTATACATACGAAATTGTTTAATAATGTAAATATATAACTTCAAAATGGCAATAAGTATCCATATTATGCACATAACAACTTCACAAATTCCAAGGAAGGGTGGGGACATGAAGGTTGGAGAAGTTACAGTTTTGGGACTTTAAAGTTAATGTCTCAGCAGTATGATCTACTTTTTCGGAATGTTGATAATTTAATAGTCAAACCTTATATACAGTTGGCATACTGACTGACTAGTTTATTAAATGTTTGTGGAAAAAAAACACTCAAAAAACTTATTTAAAATATTTTATATGCACTGAGGTCAAATAAGATTATATCTGTCGATCACACAACCGGGAACCCCTTGGGCCCAGTGGTTAAGGGGGTCCGACTCGGATCGGGGGGTCGAAAGGTTTTGACCCCACGGGGGGGCGTTTAAATTTAAAGGGTGAATGTTTTTTGTGGGACTCGTTTTCCCAAAAGGCCCCTTCCCTGAGCCGCGAGGTAGTTAAAATGAAAGGTTTACCGAATTTTTATCCGCCTGGCCCCTGGGAATAGTGGGGAAAGGGATTGGGAGGGACAGGGATGCAACCAAAAAGGGTCTCATAAAATTTAAAAAGGGTGGCCCCCTTTTAGAGGGGGGACACTATAAAAAAACAAGACCTTTACCTTTTTTTTATTTTTTATACAAAACATTATTTTTTTCGGCCCGGACCCCAAAAGTTTAGGGGGGGGGAGTGGGGCAATGAATAAAAAAATATTTCACCTATTTGTTTTTATTGCATGAACAGACCCAAAACGATTAAAGTTTCCACATGTTTAACCGTTTTAAAATCATAAATTTTACAATAAAAATATGTAAACAAATCGCTATCACGGAGGGGAAATAAGAAGGGGCAAATTTTTACTTGAAACAGGAAGTAATTTCTCCTGATTTCTCCATCATTATAGTTTAGCCTAATCGGAATTTCTCGGCTATTATTCCTTATAACCTCAGACTATTTGATTTTATTAACCTGTTGCACACAATATATAGATCTTCGATAGATTTTCGGCAACTCTCGTGAGGTGTTCACTATAAAATGTGTTTAAATTTATTTGTTTCTGTAAAATATTTAAACTGAGCGTTTAAACGCAATAGGGAGAACTGCTAGCTTGTTTGTTCTACATTTTCGCAAACACTTGGTAATTTTCTATTAAAGAATACTACAAAAATAAAGAAAGATAACGTATAAAAGGCAATCACTTCACCGGATGTAATTGAGTTGTTATTTAAATTGGTTATTGAATATTTCCATAATTTGAAACACATTATCTATCAGTCTTGACGAAACCACAGCTGTTTATTAAATTATATGGGCAAGAAGGGAAACCTAAATTACCGTTTACCAAGTAAGATCGTACGAATACAGAAACGGGCCCCGAGGGCTGACATATGTCAGCAAAGCTTATAAAATTTTAGCAACGGAAATTCAAGGAGTAAAGGGCGTTGAAACAATAAAGTCGGGCAACCCGGGTTTCGATTCCCGGGGAGCGCGCAAGCCACTTTCGTTTATGATTGATTCATCAATCCTTTCTAACGGTCATTCGCAACTGTACCTCTGCCTGGCACGTACAGAAGTTTTCAAAATTCCTTCCCGGAAAGTGAAGCAACTAGTACTAGTAAACTGCTTGACAGCCTGCCAGGAACGATGTTGGTGGTTGAAATAGTGCTCTGGGGAATTCAATGTGGCTTTATTGTCGTGATCCGGAGTGAAAACTACCATCACCACCAACCTCTAGCTTTTATAAGTACAAAGTAACACCCCCTTCTCGTACTCATATCATCTTCTTCTACTCAAGCATAAAATTAGACTTTTACTTCTTTTCAGAAAACGCCTTTCAAATACTATTACAGATAAGATGTTTTAAAATATTTTAAATATTCATTTATATTATTTTTATAACTATTAAATAAAAAATTGTTCAATATTGACCACAAAAAAAACTGTGTTTTTTCGTTTTCAGTATTTTAACTGTAAAAATGTATTTTTCACTGCAGTGAAACATATTTCCCGTATTTTCACTTTCTTTTAAATTCATCCAATACACCAACTTTAAGGATGAGTCTTAAAATCATTATGTCAAAAAAATAAAGAAAAAAGTATGCAAAAAAACTAGAAAATTCAAGTTTTTGTTCTATAACTACAGGATTTTTTTCATCTTGTGGTATGAAAGTTATCATATTTCACTCGTGGCTACCGCCACTCATGAAATATATTTTGTCATACCTGTGTCCACCCGATGAAAATAAAACCTGTATTCATAGAAAAAAAACTTAAAATATCATCTATATAATTGCATAAACAAGCTAAATTAATTCAATTGCAGTATATTGAATAATTTACTAAAACTGAAAAAAATGAATTGTTTGTTTGTTTGTTTGTTTTGGGCTTTACGTCACATCGACACATGATAGGTCATATCGCGACGTTCCAGCTTTACTGGTGGAGGAAGACCTCAGGTGCCCTTCCGTGCATTATTTCAGGCACAAACGGGCACCTGAGTAGAACCACCGACGTTCCGTAAGCTAGCTGGATAGCTTCCTCACATGAAAGAATCCAAAGTACCTGTCGGGATTCGACCCCACAGCGGTGAGGGGCAAGTGGTTTTAAGTCAACGACCATAACCACTCGGCCACGGACGCCCAAAAATGAATTGTCTCTGCTATTACTTCCGGTAGAAAAATAAAGACTGTAAAGAATTATTTGAAAGAATTTAAAGTGAAATGAATCAAATTTCAATTAACAAAAATCTGACCGTGGTTATCACTGGTATTAAATAATTTGAATGTAAAGCAGAAAAAGAAAAAAAAGAAAAACAATTTAAAATTGCGCAGACTACTGAAACAAACATGCATATCTATAAATAGAAAATGATTATTTCTTGACAGTATCAACAAAGGAAGGATCCATAATTTTAAGGTATGAGGGTGCGCAGGAACACAGTGGTGAAAATGGTGCATTCTCGAGGAAAGGGTCCTTTTTTTACACACAAAATCTGTTTCAGTTGCGGCAGACAATTTTATTCCACGCACACACACACACGCACGCGCACACACACACGTACGTGCGCGCGCGCACATACACGCACACGCAAACATAACACAACCTTATTTTTCTGATGTTGAGATTCTCAGTTTAGGAGCCCAAAATATATCTTGAAACAAAGCCGTGGTAGGGCCCAGGCGTGGGGGAGGGGGGCTGGGTTAAACCTTCACATTGGCCATCCTTAAAAAATGTTTGTTTGCAGTAACCCGACCTAAACCTCTCAAGGTGGGTAGGTAGGTCGATTTTTTTATTTTATTTTTTTATTATTGAACTGTACGCCTAACTAGACATGGAATTTCAAAATACTCGACACTATTATATATGCTTTGATCATCTGGTAACAATTTATAGATTGATAACTGAATGCTAATTTAATAAGAACTACATTTAATCACAAATATACATACACTATATTAAGCTCCATGATTTAATTTCATCTACATGAACCTTTCCTTTAGATGGGTGACGCCATCTTGGACAACATTGTGTAAAAGGCATTTTATTTTGTATGCTTCTTGGCTGAATCTTTCTTTAATATTTCACAGTCATATGACATTTGCTTCTGTGAGAGCTTAAGACAAAACTAAAATTTGGTTTTAAGGTCAATCTTTTTTTTTGCAGGAATTCTCTGTAGAGCTTCTAATGTCAAATAAATTTCTTGTCAATTTCATGTTTTTGGAGCAATAATTAGGTCAGATTTATTTGGCAATACCCCCCCCCCCTCCACACACACAACAACAACCATCACTCTATAACTCATAATTCCTATAATTACTTTGATCTGTTTATTATCAACAACATTAAAAATAATTTGTAAACTTACCTCAAGTCATCTGCAGAAGATAATTTGTCATTATTTCATACCCAAACCGCTGATTTGATTAGCGATAATCTTCAGATGCCGCTTGTTATTGTTTGATATTGAATATCAATACCAATTATCCATTGCATATTCAACAATCTGCCAGGTATTTTCACACCAATTAGTG
The DNA here is from genome assembly GCF_026571515.1 of Ruditapes philippinarum. Lineage (NCBI taxonomy): Eukaryota > Metazoa > Mollusca > Bivalvia > Venerida > Veneridae > Ruditapes > Ruditapes philippinarum. Next base: position 37,264 of record NW_026862233.1, on the reverse strand, counting down.
TCATTTATCAGCTGATAAAAATGTAAACAAACCGCGAGGTCAGTGTGTTATAGACTATGTTAGGCCTACTGTTCATATGGGTAATGACCCGCAAAAAGTAGACTGTGTCGCTGTGTTTTGAGATAAGAATCGGCAAAACGGAAGTTAAGGATGGAAAACCAGATTTTGCAAATGCTAAATATAGACTGGAAATTTCAAAAGTCATACTTTTCGTAAGTTTGAGCTAAATTGTGATTTTCCTGAGCCAATTTAATAATTTTGGAGCCAATTTGCTTGTTGGCTCCTGTCAGCGCGAGCCCTGTCTTTAAAAGAGCGAAAAGTAAGCACAGAAGGCATAATTTTCCGCGACAAAAAAAATAATTCTCCAGACCATACAAAAAAGTTTGAGTCGGGGCAAATTTCGTGAGTCGGTCGCGTTACTGCAAACAAACATATTTTTAAGGATGGCCCAGTGAAGCTGCAGGATTTTCATCACTTGTAGATGTTTTCATTATTCCGTTTTATATCAGTTTAAAGTGCATAAATTTACATCTGATGCATTATTGATATGCTTCATTTCATTAAAATTAGTTCTATTCAAAGGTGTAGATGCAGAGCATAAGTTATAATGTACATTGGTTAAAAAGCTAAAGCATTGTACAAATACTTTTATTAGATAACATATTTTATTAGTATAATAATTTTTTTTATTAAACAGTCTTTGATAGTGACAAAATACTCATCCACACACATGCAAATTATAACAATAAATGTGAATTTATGTGCCTCCATCTTCAATATTACTCCCTTCTTTTCGGTTGTTTTTTTATTCAATGTCATTGTGTTGACTGTCAAGCTTTACTGTTAAGAGAAGGTATCCTTTTGTTTCGGGTTCAAATGGATACCTGAATAGAACCACCCAAAGACGTCCCATAGAATGCTGCAAAAATGCTTGAAAGAATCCAGTTATTTGCAATTCGAAAGCTGTGAGGACCAAGTGCATGAAAGTCAACGACCTTAAACCGGTCGACAACGGGCAACACGAAATAATTACACATTCATGACTAAATTCATTTAAAGAAATACCATATTCCATTATATTTTAAATTCTCTACTTTAATAAAACAAAGTTATAGGATAACACCTATAAATATTTTCTTACAACAGCGTATAAAATTACAACTTCATTTATAACGGTAAAAATTACTTCATCGTAAGCTTTCCCCATTAAAAAGCAAGCATTTCATCTGGGAAACCACCAATTCAATAAAATTTTCGGCATAAGAAAAAACAAAAAGGAAACGCCGGGTCAAATATCCCGGGAAAAAAAACAAATTTTTGGTTTTTAAAGTTTTTCCCAAAAAAAATTTGTTTTTAATTACAGATACAGTCCCCGAGGCGGTATGTTTTTGAAAAGGGACCCCATTGGACTGGGAAAATAAAAACCCAAGGGCTAAAAGGGGTTTTAATGGATTTTAAAATTGTTTCGATAAAGACTTTTAAATTTAAAAAAAGCTTAGACTAGATGTAGAACAACATCACTTGATACAGTTTTTTGGGCCCGGGGAATTTTTGAATGAATAAATTTTTAGAACATCATTTTGGAAAAACCTAAAAATTTAAATTATAATTCCTATCAGTTATCACTGAAATCTTTATTTCATTTGGTTTTAAAAACCCCAATTTAGAATATTTTTTTTAACATTTTACTTTGTTTTGGGAATACAAATTTTTGTTTTCTTTTTTCCAAACTAATACTTCTTTTTCAGTTTTTTCCTAAAGGGCCCCCTTCCTTTTAATTCTCCGGGAAATTTTTTTTTTATAAACCCTTTGTTTTCAAAAATTTTTGGAAAAAAATTTCTTTTGCCCTTTTCGTATTTAATCTTTTCCCCGGAAGCTTTCAGTCAAAACCTTGAAGCTGTATCTTTTCCCTTTTCGGCATTTTAAGATTCAAATTTTTAAAAATTTTTCTTGTTTTTTTTTAAATTCATATTTTTTATTTTAATTTTTCATATTGATCTTTCTAATCCACCTCCACTTGTCTTTGAACCTGTTGCACTTTCTTTTTTAGTATTTTCCCTTTTATATCTTTTTTTAACCAATACAAGGTTTTGTCTTTTTCTTAACTGTAATAATAAGGACCATTTACACATACAATATGAAATCAATTCAGGAATTTAACTTTTAAAAATGATTTGATTAAAAAAAAAATCATAAAGTTTATTTAATCACACGAAAAACTAGTGTATCTTTATCATCTACAACGAATGTTTAAACGTATTTTAAATTTGGTTCAAATAGTTTAAATCAACTGTACTTTAAAAAAGTTTCTTTTTTTTTAGCCCCATTTTTTCGCCCCCCCAATGTTTTTTGTTGGTCTGTAGAATAACATACATGGTTGTCAGATAGTAGATTAGCTGTAATAATTTTTGAAGTATTTCTGAAGATCCTGAATGTTTCTATTTCAAGTTTTTGATGAATGTTCGACACATGTCTCCAATTTCTCTTGGGCCTGATCGGGGAAAGTAGAATATTCGTTTTACTTACTTTTCTCATCAAGACATCTAATTAGGCGTATAAAGCTTTGAATCTAATAAAATATTTCTATGATATTCATTTACAATAAAATTATACTGTATTCTTAATAAAAAAGGTTGATTTTTAAAAGAGATGTATATTAAATATCTCTGTTATTTTACACACATGAATATTGTTCGTAAACAGAATGAATCAAATGTGCCGGAAAAAATAGAATTTGCCGATATCTAAAGTAGATATTTTAAGCTGCATGCCTCCATATTCTTGCTATTTGACATTATAATTTTGAAAAATGCGTTAGTCACGCAGCAGATATGTGGTATTAAATACTACAAAATCAGTTATTTATCCCACATAACATGTTGTTATTATTGAAAAAATATGTTTGGCTTTATCTTTGAGGCATGTAGCTTTAACTATGTAGCAATGATTTCGTATAATCACCAGTTGCTTTTAAGGAAATTTAATATTTCTGTCATACAGGCATTTTAGAAACAATCTCGTTTCAAAAATTCAGACTATAATATTTGCCAGCAAATATTTAGCTTTATGCTCAGTACGTTAGTTATGAAATATGCTGTAAACTAGCATACTGTTAAATAATATTACACAATCATTCTTTACTTGTCTATTTTTCCACAAAGCATGGTAAAATCTCAATTTATTATAGCACACCGTAGTGTTCAAATTCCTTAGATTGATCATAAACCTATTTTATTTTATTTTTTTGTTTTTGTTTCATTACAAAGTACTAAACAAAAGTCTTAATATTATTGATATAGTATCGAAATATTGTTTACCTCTTCAAACTTATTTAGTTTATTACCGAGGTTTTCATGTACTTTACCCTGGAAGTCTTTGTGATTAAGGATAACGCTAATGATACCATTGAAGTCTGTTTCTGATGCAGATGCCTTTTCTTTATACCCATCTGGGGGCATGAAGCATTTTGCAACTTCCCAGAAATTACTGCACCACTGGGTAGCATCACTGTTTTTTGTACGACGGACCGTTGTATCTATGTGCATTCTGTACTTCAGTTTTGAAGTTATGACATATCTTGCTAGGACAGCCAGAGGAATTGTACCGTGTTGTGACATTTCGATGATACGTACATTTCCCACGCCAAACATAACATTATTCTATTTGTAGGACACTTTACAAGATTTTCTGTACAACAAATTGAACAAGAAGTCCCACTAGGTAATCCATTTAAATAGCATATATCATGTAAACATTTCAATTGAAACTGTTTGATTTCATTGCAAACAAAAGGTTCAACTCCTTCTTTAGTAAACAACACAGCTAACTGAGCTTTAACCCAGTTTATTGTTTATTTTTTGTCTATCAGTTTAGGGCTATATGAAGCCATTTATTTTCAAAGCTTTTGTCTTTAAAGCATCATATACATTGGCGCATCTTGAAAGCTCAGAGCCAAAACCTGAAAAAGAATAGTTGTAAACTTGTAAAGTCCCGTTAAGTACATGTTTATTATATAACTTTTCCAGACGGTTTATTAACTTTTGCAAAACAATTTACTATATATATGTCGATAAAGAAAGGCTTCGCTAGGTTTTTAAATATACCTCATGTACTTAGTTCTAAATTTTTAAATCCAAAAATAGCTTTTTATAAACTTTAATATGGCACTGCTTGCTTTCTTTTCTCTGCCTTTTTTCATCTTAAAAAAATTAAAATGCAGATTTTCAAATTGTGAAATTATACATAATTAGATTCAGACAAGTTGAACTTTAATTTCAAATATATGATAACAAATGGTATATTGAAATGTTCAGAGCTTGCTATAATTATCATAGTTAAAAAATCCTTTGTATTATGTAGCTACACAATTGTTACACATCAAGCACATGTCATAGTTGGGTTACTATTTTTTATGAGTGTTTTAATGAATACTGTGTTATCTAACTTTAATATAATTCTCAAAATAATCAGACATCGATATCATTTTATTTTGCCACCGGCCGAACAATCAAACCTCCTTTAAGTTAAAAAATTTGGTTGATGAAACACTTGTTTTCCCACACTGTGTCAACAATACTTATCTTTGAGTTTGCAAGCAAAGTTGTTTCTCAATAAAAAAAACCCCCAAAAAACAAAGATAAATCTTATATAATCTGATCTATAGTCATATCTGTTATCCGTATTTCGAGTATGCAGAAATAATAAGGTGCGGTAAAACTGTTATATGGTGACATGTTTATTAGATCTACTTTGAATTCAACATAACATTGATCACATTGTATTCTTTGAAATGAAAAATATTAATATGCTGAAAAAACAAGTAATACAAAATTTTTACTTTTTAAAGTGTAAAGATTCACCTCCAATTGACATTTATTAACATCTTAATTTTTCTAATTGATCTATCTATTTATTTTTCGAAGGGAAAGGTATTAACTTTATATTGAATAAGATTGGAAAAACGATATTGTAAACAATAATCACTTAGGAGATATAATTTTCAAGTTTAAATGATTTTCGTACAACCTGTTTATGAATTAAAGCTTTCTCAAGCTCGACTGTAGGACAATTTTAGATAGGCACGATGCGGAGGTATACATGCTTTTAATATTTGTCTGTCGAAAAAAATCCAACATTGTACATCATAGCCAGGTCTGAATGAAAACTGTACATTAGATGTGTTCTCATTGTTTTATAGCGTTATTCGGAAATAGCCCCTCAATTAAAACACACAAAAATAAACAGTGCTCTCAGACTGTTAGACCAGACATATTGAGCTTCACAAATCTTTTAGTTTGGAAAAATTGATAAAGTTATGATTCAGAAATAAGTGAGCCCGACATAAACATTTTTTCTTTTGGTTTCGTTGTTTTGAGGGGCTATTTCCGGTGAACGCTGTACAACAGTGATTACCATGTCATCACAGATATATAAACAACATATATATTAAGCTCCATGTTGTCATCCACTTGACACCCTCCATAAAATAGTAACGAACTAGTTCTTGCTTCCGTAACTTTATATGTCACTTTTTTTGAACGTTGTGTGACAGTAAAGTTATTGGTAAAGGCTACCAGAATTTGGGCAGTTTGTGTGCCGTACATAAAAACCTAAAAATCACCCTTATTAATCAATAAAAATATCATTTGATAAACAAATCAATTTTGAATCAATTCATGTTTCGTTTCGCAACTATTTGTTAGGCGAAATATGTAGAGAATGTTCACCAATATGGAGTCTGCTTTCAAATGAAATCTCGCGGGACATCAAGTTTTTGGAATTCTAGCATCTATTTTTAGTAACGGACCATACACTATTTTTAGAAAGTGTACGATTTTAAATAAAAGCAAACACATAATTAATGAATTATCACTCAAAACCATATAATCCAACATGTTTTTGGTACAGTGTCTGTTATTGAATAAATACACCGTTATTCATAATTGCAAAGCCATGTTTTTAATTAAAAATAGCATCTGGGTCACGGGTCACCAGATGTCATTCAAAGGTATCCGAACCTAAATTTTCGCTAGTCACGTGATAATAAGGGCAGCAATAGCGGCGCATTTTATGAAATGTGAAGCCACTGGTAAACATGAGCCATTATTTTATCAATCTAACGTTCTGTGTTCAAAAGTATAGACTAAAGTGTCCCAAATATATCTAACTACCTGTATTAAAATAGCTTTTGTCCAGATCATGCAAATTTATTGAATTACAGCATGACTCTGGTTGACTTTCGATACGGGATTGGCTTCCGAGTACTATAAAACCTGTTCGCTGAAGTCACTTTAGCTAGTAACGAACACATGTTAACGCTTGTGCCTGAGTTTGTGCGTCTACACAAAACTTCAAAAGTCGATATGTTTTACTTTGGAAACCGGAAGTGACCGAATATCCCAATGATAAATGTAACTTTTAGCAACAAACAAACAAACAAAAATAAGACATCTGTTTTTTCTATGAAAATGATATTATCTGCTTGAAAAAAGATATCAAAAATACAGTTAAAATGAAAATACTGGATCAGTTATATATAAAATAAATGCATGATAGATAACTACAAATTACAATTTAATACTTACGGAAAAGTGTCTTCTTTAGCTGTTTAATCCATGAAAATTGTGCACACGGTTCATCTTTAAAATGTTTACATTTCAAATGTTAATATGAAATCACAGTAAGACAACTGATACAAAAAAAACAACTTAAAACACTCTTGTCGATCACATAGTATGAATCATAAGTTTCGAGGCTATTATATTCGCAGACAATGAAAATACAACAACTTATACAATTGTCTATTTATAGATATAACGTACTAAGTTCGATTTCCATCGCCGTCTAGCTCAAGACGTTGCACTCCAAATTGCTGTTTAAAGCTGATATCCGACGCTTAGTAAATAATTAAGCTACATTCACAGCTTAAACATTCTTTAACCTTCTAAAGCGATCAATCAATAATACGCTGTCAAGTGTAACGACACATATTTGAATACCCGAGTAGATTATTTTTAGTAGTCGACTGTCAGTTACCTAATAAACCGGTTTTAAGATAAACTTGATGTGTATTTATATAAATACGGCCACACCCACCAGTTACGTTTACGGTGTCCTGTTTGGGCCAGGTAAAGGGCAGCAGTTGACATGCAAGTTTTTTACCACTTAACTATCTCGTTGCCACGACTAAGAAGCTTGTTGCCACGACAAAGTATCTCAAGCGCACGACTAATTTTTTTCGTAACCAAGAATCATTAACTCGTGGCCACGACATACACAAGATAAATATAACCATACACACACGTCACCTCTGTGCAACCGTATATAATGCGTATTTCAAGATGAATAAATGCATTTTGATACCTCTGTCCATTGGTCTGTTATCATAGATACAAATACATGTATATCTTAGAAATATATGCCAGATTTAATAAATGAAAAGTAAGAAATACACCGATTTTATTTGTTCTATCATACATGAATAGACTGCTACCACAGCGTACAACATAGGATACATAAAGGTCGGGCATGTATTACGATGACTTGTTAAGTCTGTCAGGCTACAGTATAACCCATACCCATGTTAAATTATGATATAACTACCAAATATATAATCATAATAGATAAGTTTACAAGTTTACAAGTTTATTCATAATTCATCCAGAAGGTCTTAGACCCATGTGGCAAAACATATACATATATACAAATATGGCGACAAGGTACATGCATCACAAGTACAAGTATCAAATTTCTAAATATTTTAAGTAAACAAACAAGGGTACAACAATTATTTTCTCATGGATTTGAAATACACCTACAAGCACTTTCCAAAATAGCAGACCACAGTATATAACCGGTTGTGTATCTTACTGTATAAATCGTATGTAAAATGATCTGACATACGGTAGGTTTTAGTTAATTGTGCCAAAAATATGTTAAAGTATATACTGTGATGAAGCTAAGATCCAAAGCTTTCATTGGTGTTATAAATTTTAAAATCGGATTAATTTGATTGTCGAAGATACGGGAAACAACTGTTTTTTATTCATTCGATATACCTCAGTTGTTTGCGTAGTTCATATTGAAACTGTTTATGGGTGTATTCTGTACATAATGACAAAAAGTCATACTATTTTCCACATTGGTCACATTTAGTTCGAAACGAAAGTAACAAAATGTGACACGTGGATACATTTTTATTCTTTTAGTAAGAAAAACCTATATATAACCATATGCATGACTATTATACTAGGATAAGAATAACAGTAAAACACTTGATGAAAAAGTACCATATAACATGTACTTACAAATAAATAATTTTAAATATGGCTTATAACATATAATTATTAATATATAACTCACTTGCTCTTAATGCAAAAGCCTTTTCAATGTACATACTTAGATTTTTCATAATTCGTCTATTTTCTGAATTCATTAATTCAATAAATTTTTGCATATTGGGCGATTGACATTGACATAATAATTTGGTATAAAAAGTTTCCTTAAATCACTGTATAAAGTACATTCCAGAACAAAATGATATTCATCTTCCAACTTGTCACAAAAAAATACATTTCCTTTCACTTATAGGTGTACTTACAGGTCTAGTCCACCGACCTGTTTCAATAAAAAGCCTATGCGAGCAAACTCGCAGGCGAGACATACATACACGAAATTTTCTTACACTTAAATAATTAAGATATGGTTGAAATCTATGGTTTGATATATACCTGTAAAAGATTGCTCTGCTAGAGTCATTTAATCTACCAGACCAATTTTGTAAAAACTGATCTTTAAGTCTTTGCTTAACGTTTATTAAGAACAATTTAGGGTCCCCAATAGTTTGGAAAAGCCAAACTTCATGAAAACCAAGTATACATAATAAATCTCTTAAAAATGAGCACCATTTTTTTCTGGAAGGATTATCTGTGATATCTTGTTTAAGTAATAAATATATTTTTCTACTATATTTGTTTTCATCTGATAGTAACAACTTGATCCAGAACTTTATTATATTAGAATCTATAATATCGCATATTTTGCAGAGGCATTCTTCCCAACTCCCCATAAATAAAATCATTCTGTGTATTCTTTTTAACTCCCAATATACGTTTACAGAAATGCATATGAATACGTTCGACAGATTTGCCTTGATTAAACCCCCAAATTTCACTTCCATAATTTAAAATAGGTAGTATAAGTTTATCAAATAATTCTACTTTATGTTTAACAGATATATCAGTAAATTTATATAAGTACTTATCCATCTTATAAATAGCCTTAAGTGCTTGACCCGCTAAAGTATCTTGAGCTTCCATAAAAGATCCACCTGTAGTTAAAACAATTCCAAGATATGAAAATTTATTAACAATTTCAACTATGCTATCATTAAAATAAAAATTTAAATTTTCTTGTAAACGACCACCTTTTTTAAATATCATAACCTTTGTTTTAGCTGTGTTAACTTTCAATTTCCATTTATTACAATACAGGCATAACATATCTAAACTTGATTGCAGGTCCCTAGGATTGTTTGCAAAAATAACAATGTCATCTGCATATAGTATCAAAAACATTTTAAACATGTTAACTTCTATACCATCGAAGCCGTTCTTAACATAGATATGATAATTTCATCATCATTGTAGTCAGTGTGTATTCTAAAGTATTTACACAAAGTTTAATGAGAAAAAACAAGCATTGAAAAAATTTCATTTTACCTTAAGGTAGCACTCCACACTAAATTTCAAGTTTCTGCCGTCAATGTCCTACAAGCAATATGTCTGATAAATCTGATCCCAAACTACACAACCTGGAAAAAGAAAACACATTTTGTTAAGAACATATATGTCATACCATTGCAAATCTGTAATGGAATCATCCCATGTACAACAGTCAGGCAGTTAAAAAAAATCCAATTCATTCCGTAAAAGCCAAAAATCTATAGTGGTCCGAGACCCAAAACAACATTTTTCGTCCCTCCGGCAAAAAATACCTGCAAATATACGGTCTACAAAAACTCTGTCACTGCTTTAGCAACTCCCTATGCTTGCAAAATATCACAAAGAAATAGGTGCTCGGCCTTGTAGATTTTTTGCTATTGCTGAAAGTTTGTACCCCCCTGTAAAATTACTTGTTTTCACCGAGCATGCTGTTTAAAAGCAATGTTTACAAACAATGGCGACCTTGACATCAATTATTATCAGCATGTGATTTCTAACCATGTTTTCGAATTTGCCAATGATCATATTACATGTCACAAAAACAAATTTCATGCTGAAAATGCATTTTAAAGACAACCAGTCATTTAAATCCACAATAGTCACTATATCCATGAAATCCTCCCTGGCCATTCGAAGCTGCGGCTTCATTTAGTGTGGTGTGCTGCCTTAAGGAGCACCTTAACATTGATTGCTGAACTTTATACAGGCTTTTTCTGCAAATTTATGCATATTTCAATAAATAAAATGATTTAATTTTGTTAGGAATTGTTTGCTTTTCTTTATATGTGCCTTTAATGAACTATACCGTTTGCCCCATTTTCAGCCCTCGGCACGCTGTTTTTAGTACATGTAGAAAAAGAAAGAATTCCCAATGTAAGGTGTAGACAAAATGGGTTCCATACTATCTATACAACTAATTTGCACAAATATATCCTTATGTCATATGATATGGAAGAAATATTCAACAAATTGCCATACAGTTTAAGAATAAACTGGCTTCATGTGACACTGTGGGGGGGGGGGGGGCACAAAATATATCAGTTATGTTCCTGCCAGACACTAAAATATGCTATTTTTTCAGTCCTACACAGTAGAAAATCTATTTGGCATGCACAATGTCCATATAGGTTTATGTGTACTGTCAAAAACAAAGAGACAAAGCATTTGTCAGGGCCTTCACAGCATTATAGACATCACAATGTGGGTCTCCTAGGGAATCGAAATTCAGGAAAACAACATCTAATTTAACCTTCATAGCTCTATATGTGAAAATTAGCATTCTTCTAAAGCTGTATCTCCTAGAATAAGTAGGTGTAATCAACACAGCAGACACAGCACCTTTAATACATTTCACAAAGAATTTCTGGAATTTGAGTTACCTCCCCTTTTTAAAGCTGACTTTCTGGCACTGTGTTTAATATTATTATGAAATTTCATCATCATTGTAGTCAGTGTGTATTCTAAAGTATTTACACAAAGTTTAATGAGAAAAAACAAGCATTGAAAAAATTTCATTTTACCTTAAGGTAGCACTCCACACTAAATTTCAAGTTTCTGCCGTCAATGTCCTACAAGCAATATGTCTGATAAATCTGATCCCAAACTACACAACCTGGAAAAAGAAAACACATTTTGTTAAGAACATATATGTCATACCATTGCAAATCTGTAATGAAATCATCCCATGTGCAACAGTCAGGCAGTTAAAAAAATTCCAATTCATTCCGTAAAAGCCAAAAATCTATAGTGGTCCGAGACCCAAAACAACATTTTTTGTCCCTCCGGCAAAAAATACCTGCAAATATAGATATAAACTAAATGATAGCCGTATATACAATGTCGTAAAAGGTTCGTCTGCTCGCGGCGGCATATCATGGAAACCAACGGAAAAGAATAACATGGCAGAAATAAACACTCATCAAATAAAACTATAATGCATGTAAAATTTCTATACAAGTTATTCTTAAACCATAATTTCACAAAACAACGCCACAATATATATTGATCAAAAGTACACCGATTTTAAAAAACATGTTTGAAATTTCCCGGATGTGCATATAGAAATGGATAAAAACAGAAGCAACAATAGGTAACAACTGTTCCACAAATATGTGCATGTTTAGGGTCAGGCTTGATAGACGGGCATGGCCGACAGGTGAATATTACGTGGTCCTGAGGGTAGGGGCTGAGTTTCCCTCCCAAAATACCGCGTCACAAGAATGTTATAAGAAACAATATAGGGATACTGGCAAAAATTGTGCCCTATCTCTTAAATTAAGGTAATGAATTACGATTACATATTACATCCATCAGGCTGCAGAACAGCCCATACCCGAAATAAACCGGAAACATTCATTATTATTACCTAAAACATAAACTAATTTTCTGTCATTCTAACACAGCTATATAAAACAAGGTCGTCTGCTACATGAATACACCAGCAGCTACTAAAGGAGACCTACAGCAGTGTACACACGTCAGTCATCTAGGTGTCGTGATATAAAATAGGAAATTAGAACATAAAAATTAACAATACCCGTGTTTTTATAAACTTCAAATATAAGGCGTGACATCATTTATGAAGATATTGTTATAAAATATAGCTAATCTTGTAAAGGAACATGTATACTCTAAGATCAATAAATACATTCAAAGATATACAGATAAAAAATTCATTACCGGTGTTTTTCATAAGGATGTGACATCATTTATAATATATTGTTATAAATATTTATAACTGTCATGTTGTAAAAGAAGTAACTATTAAGATTCAATAAATACATTGAAGAGAAAATTTATCAGTTTGTCAGCATTTGTGCCCATACACTGCATGAATATTGGAAAAAACTCAGTTTTTCATGATTTTCACATATCCTGCAGTAGTGGTTTTTTCTAAGATATTATGAAATAGTTACTATATTGTAGGGCGAAGTATATATTTCAAGATTAATAAAAGGTCATTTTTAAGTTACCTCCGCCGGTGTGCCTAAATAATTTTACAAATACATATATGATAAGATGAAAAAATCGGTGTTCTGTTCAAAATTTTTTAATTTTAAGTTTGACTGTATTCATTAAGATACCTTTAAGAAAAACTATTCATATATTTAAAATCTACATTTAAGAAAAATAAAACAATTGAATAATAGATTTTATCCGTCCGTCTATCCGTGCTTGTGTTCAAAACTACAGGAATTATATTGGATACACGCGCGCGGAACAAAATAAACAACAGTATGAAATTCTTACGCACGACGATAAAATGTATCTTGCTCATTTTTTAACATGGCCAGCGTTTAAAAGTGAAGTTTCAATGGGACATTGATGTTATTAGAAGAAAATTTAATGTTTTTAACCTTTTGATGCTTTTTATGGATTTATAAATACACCATGTTCTTCTTTTTTAACAAGTTTATTTAAAACACATTCAAGTTAACGTATACTTGATTCTTATTATACTACAGGTTCTATTATACAATGGGTTCTATTGTATAATACATTCTTAGATAACACAGGTTCTACCATTACACGGGTTCTGTGATATAACCGGTTATATGACACCTCTCGTTTAATGATACCATAGGTTCTATGAAACAACAGGTAATTTGGTGTATTCTTATAAAATCTGCAAGGTTTTTAATGACACTATCTAATGATATTGTAATTACCTGTAGTTTGAAGAGTTTAAAACGGGAAATCCGAATCACAATGAAGGCGAAACATGTACGATGTAAATCAGGTCTTCAAGTAAAAAATATATAGTCAGATTGGTATCAACCTTTAAGGTTGCAGTATTTCTTTAAATCAGTTTTTGCACGGATTTTACGTGCGAGAAAAAGTATTGATAATCATTGGAAGTTTCTGCATTGTGAAGAAAACATATACATTATGTTTTCATAAATGGCTGACTCAGAAGATAGAATACGAGATACTTCGTCCGTCTGTAAACCTTGGGTCATATTGCAGTCATATTGTAGTGAGAAATCTACATTTTAAGAAAAATAAAAACATTAATTTTATAGATATATCCGTCCGTCTATCCGTGCTTGTTTGCAGAACTACAGAATTTATTGGAATACAAGCGCGCGGTAAAAACAACAGTGTTTTTTTCATGATGTTCAAATCTTACGCACGACGTAAGTTACTAATGTACCTTGCTCATACTTTGTAACATGGCCAGCCATTGGATAAAAAGTGCAGGGGAAAGAGTGAGATTCAATGGGACATGAAGTTATTAGAACAAAATTTAGTGTTTAAACCTTTTCACGCTTTCTATGGATTTATAAATACACCATGTTCTTATTTTTTATAGCAAGTTTATTTATAAATACATGTAACCTATACTTGATTCTTATTATACTACAGGTTCTATTTTACAATGGGCTCTATAATATAATACATTCTTAGATAACACAGGTTCTACCATTACACGGGTTCTGTGATATAACCAGTTATATGACACCTCTGGTTTAATGATACCATAGGTTCTATGAAACAACATGTTATTTGGTGTATTCTTATAAAATATGCAAGGTTTTTAATGACACTATGTAATCATAGTGTAATTACCTGTAGTTTAAAGAGTTTAAAACGGGCAATCCGAATCACAATGAAGGTGAAACAAGTACGATGGAAATCAGATCTTCATGTAAAAATATATAGTCAGATTGGTATCAACCTTTAAGGTTGCAGTATTTCTTTTAATCAGTTTTAGCACGGATTTTACGTGCGTGAAAAAGTATTGATAATAATTGGAAGTTTCTGCATTGTGAAAAAAGCATGTACATTATGTTTTCATAAATGGCTGACTCAGAAGATAGAATACGAGATACTTCGTCCTGCTGTGAACCTTGGGTTTCCCTTGGCAACTCGGACAACACCAACAACCTAAAATCCTGCAGTACATGCAGTTCAAGCAAGATAAAAAGTCAAAGGTCGCAATTTGTAAATATTAGAACTCAAAGGAAGATTGTCTCAACGATGCCAGCGATGGGGAATGTTTGCAAACTGATGACAGAGATATAGAAACCAGGTCATCTAGGGATTTGGTTATAAATATTAAATTTTGTATTAGATTTTTTAAGAGCTTTCATTCTTTGGAAATCAGTTCAAGGAAACATCTGTGAAGTATCTGTTTACTTACAATGGATCAGATTCTGTACATTCATTTTTTTGACGCAAATATTGCGACATGTACTTTATTTTTCGACAACTTTTTGATATAAAACCTATCTCTAAGTATTATCATAATTTCTTGCATCTTAGTACTTTCATAATTTCTTACATCTTAGTATTTTATGATTTCTTAGATCTTAGTATTTTCATAATTTTTTACATCTAAGTACTTTCATAATTTCTTACATCTAAGTACTTTCATAATTCCTTACATCTAAGTACTTACATAATTTCTTACATCTAAGTACTTTCATAATTTCTTACATCTAAGTACTTTCATAATTTCTTACATCTAAGTACTTTCATAATTTCTTTCATCTAAGTACTTTCATAATTCCTTACATCTAAGTACTTTCATATTTTCTTACATCTAAGTGCTTTAATAATTCCTTACATCTAAGTACTTTCATAATTTCTAGCATCTAAGTTCTTTTATAAATCATCCAGTTTTTCACGGAAATTATCTCTAAATACTTTCATAATTCAGCCAGTTTGTCTGGGTGTTTCTAACAAAGTAATTTATTCTACTGAAAGCTTGTTCGTTTGGTTCTGATATTCATGGACATGTACTTTCATAATGAGGACAACCTGATTGTTAAATTCATATAATTGTCTAGATACTTTTATGAAGCGGCCGACTTTTGTTGTATCATTTATTTCGAGCTACTTTTATAGTACGGTCGACTTTTTTTCTAAACAATAATCATGAGGTGTGTGCACGTGCTAGTTGTTCTGATTCATACATAGTACTTTCATAATAAATTCACCCTTACAGTATTGGTTCACCGTTTTGTATCTGCACATTGCGACCACTCTTACATCTTGAGACAGAGCTAAAATACAAGTTCTACTTTCATAATGAGGCCGATCTGATTGTTTGATACATATATCTAGGCACTTCTATCAAGCGGCATTTTATTGTAGTTATGGAATTTATTTACAGATATTTTAGGTTACGGTCGTTTTATTTTGAATCTTCTTTCTAAAAAATCTAAATTATGATTTTCTGATGTGTCCATGTTGTTATGCTCCATAAATTGTACCTTCATAATAAATCAACCAAAACAGTATTGGCATTTTGCGTCTGCAATTAACGACCACCCTTACATCTTGAGAGATCAAATACAAGTTCAATAGTATGTTATTTCTACTTCCTGGACTAACTAGTACTGGTAGTACCACATAATGATTATTTCCCAAGATGGAGCTTAACACTGAATGGCTAGATACAGCTGAAGACTTTTATACCCAAAGGTTACCTAACAATGACACAGAAACAAATTACAACAAAAATTCAATTTAGTTTCACACTTTTATTTTCTTAATATGGACTATGATATTATATAAATAGTTTACATTAATACAAAAATTATAATAATATGTTGCAAATATATTATAAATTGCTAAATTCACTTCTGACAGTATATTCACATTAAGCAACAATTAGAATATTTGCAAAGTTATCTCCCTTCTTAAATAATGCCAACATATTGCAGGCACATCATAATACTAATATTTCAAATACTTGAACTAAGATATTCAAATCTTTTTATAGTATTTTCAATAGCCACTAAATACATAAAAGTAAGGTATAAATGTAAGAATACCTTGAAAATATCATTTTATCAACTTTTGTAAATCTTTCAACGTTATCCAGCTAACTTTTATAATAAAATCATTATATTATGAACTTTCTTTAACAAATATTTTTTATCATTACAAACTAGACACACCCTGTCCTAATGCCTTGTTTACCTTTAGGTCAAAAGGATATAATGAACTTTTATGTTAATACATCATATTGACATAAGCTACTACCGGTATTCAAGACAAAAACAAAATATTAAACTATATACAAATGGCGATGAAATAATTACTGCATAAACCTGAATAAAATATATATTCCCAAAACGTATCTTGTAGATACCTTCATCTGCGTACGTGTTGCGGCAAAAAGTAAAATATAAAATACAATGTATAACAATTGGCAATGAATTTATGAAATATAGTGTATTGCAACTTTAACAAATGACAGCGAACAAAAATTAAGCATTACAAATTATCACAAAATATGTACAAGTATAAAAGAGTATGGTTTTTTACACTTTATATCCTAATTGAAGTTTGAAGTATATATATATATTATATATATATATATATATATATATATATATATATATATATATATATATATATATATATATATATATATATATATATATATATATATATATATATATATATATATATATATATATATATATATATATATATATAAATATATATATATATATATGTGTGTGGGTGTGTAGGTTTAATGTCTTTACTTCTATCATTTTGTAAATTAAGCACCAGACAAGCTTCTGACGAAAGTAAATATGAAAAAGTTTAAGGCAATTACTCTAAGCATATGCATATCAAAGTAGTGTGTCTGAAGTACTTATCTTTTTTTGCATTCTATTCGTCTGTGCAATTTCTGCAACTTTTCCCGTTATGTTCCGCCCCATCATGATATTTACTAGGAGCAAAAGTCAGTAACTCCAACATTATGCAATAGAAAGTTACGTATCTTCAACACAGCACTCTTTCTCAAGAAGATTTGTTCATTAATATTTTGATGAAGTTAAATCTGATGCTTTTTAAGTTATGCTTTGGACAAAAAATCAATAAAAAGTACAATAAACAATCAATCTAAAAAATTAAAGAGTTATATAATGACTAATAACGGTGATTGTATTTTTGAAGAATATTTGGGTGTTTGGAATACATTCTAAAACAAAAATATTTATCTTTGTAAATGATACACATTCGTATAATGAATTATATACAAAAAGGAATCTCAAAAAAGTAACTGAACCGAAACCTATCGCTTTTTAGCAAAATGAAAAGATAACGAAACAATACCAAAAACAAAATGTCTTCGCTTTAAGCGTTCACCTTTAAAGGACAATATATTAAAAGAAGTTCCCTTTAAGTCAATAAGATGGAAATAGAAATGAATTCCGACAGCGATGTATGATTTGAACAAACTGCTCAGAAAAAAAATACCAAGGCTCTAAGCCTTGCTCTTCTGTAATTGTATCTTTTCAAAATAACACTTTTATAATCTGGGACAAAGATCTGAATATGAAATGGATTTAACCATTTTATCAAGTGTGAAAGATCTAAATGTAAGGACTGTGCTAGGAAAACATTATTAATTTGATCAAATAGTGTCCGAAGGTGACGACATTTGAAATAATTGCAAGCCAAAGACGGCTTAAAGCTCACGACGAGTACCGAATACTAAGGTGAACTAAAAACAAGTTGTCATTTATAAATAAAATAAACATGTTTTGATCAAATTTTAAAAAATAAACCTTATGATTTAGATGTCTTAATCTCTAAAATAATCTATTCTTTGCTCAAGCAAACAGAGCACATAATGAGTGCACTTTATTGAAACACTATGCATATATTTTAATCAAAAGTACGCGACAAGTGCTTACATACATGTATATGTTTCTAACATTCTAAATAAGTGTTATTCTTGTTACAAAACAAAACAAGACAATAAAATATGAAAATAGTCATTTTGCAACTTTATATCATGAATAATACCATTCCAAACAACAGCACATCAAATAGTGCAATAATTAAAATATATACATAAACTAATAAAAAAAACAAATCACATAAACGAAGGCACAAGATTGTAACTTGCAATAAGTACTATACTGCAACAGTAACTGTCTATATAATCAGGCTGAATCAAATCATTACGTCATATGGTTATGCTACATGATGACGTCACATAGTGAGCGGCAATGAAAAATACAATCATAAAGACGGGGAAAAGTTAAATAATCTGAAAACATGATTGAACATAGTTGACGGGATGGAGAAGTTTTATCCAGTTCGCCGAGAAAGTAAATCTTGGCTCGTAAACGCTCGCCAAGATAAACGTTCTCGATCACCGGATAAACTTATTCCAATCCAATACATCAATCATGTATTCTCTATAAAGCTATGACGTGACGTCATTTTGGTTTATATATACAAGAAAGCATAAAAGCGGAATAATGTTAACTAACGTTATCATGCAAAACGTTCTTATTTTGGATATGTTATAAATATAACAATATATTATTTACTTATAAATGAAATATTGAGAAATTGTGATGAAATAAATATGCATATTTTCATTCTTCTATATTGTCAATGTATTATGCTCACTGCAGTTAGCTACTCGATGAAAATACTAAATACTGAATCAATACTAAATTTACTGAACTCGTTGACTAAAAATATATTGTGCTCGGCAGAGGCTAACATGATATGATTGTGCCAAATTTCAATACTCTCTATGTATTGGATAACATGCACGATGAAATGATGTCACATTTTAGTCATAGTAAAATTACATCATTTGTAAAAGCAGTATTGCTGAAATTTCATTAAGGCATCTTTATAATTTAAAACAACAACAACAACACCAAAAAATGTATTAAAGTAGAGTCTAGAATGCCTTATTGCAAACATTGTAAACGTTTTCTTATTGTGTTATCTGAATGTATGTAGTCTAAAAAATAAGCTGATTTACGGTATACATGTATTCATATCGAAACTAATGTAACTTTCTGTTACCTGAATGTATACAGATAAACATAATAATTTGAAAAAAATAAGACAAAATTACATTACTCAATAACTTTATATATACATCTATATATCAACTTGAATCAACTTAAAGGCTCATTTTGCCTCAGAAATCCATATTTTTTTAACTCTTTTGAAATGTAAAATATGCCTTTAATAATTATGTTTAAATAATGGATACTTGCATTTTAGATGTTTTAAAACTGGGATAAAAATGATATGGAACATGCGGTAATATGTCTTACGAGAAGAAAAATGTAAATAAAGTAGTATTTTTGCTACCATACAAATAACGTATTCACTAGTGTTTTACAAATTATCAACAGATTAAAGATGCAAACGAAAATTCGTGTATAAAACAAATAAGTATGTGTTTCGAGACTGTTATAAATGCCTACAAAATAAATAGTTTTATTTAGAAATAAAAATGATACCATTTCTAAAGCCTAATGAGCCTTTAAAAATACCCATCTAAATGACTAGAACATGGATTTGCAAAAATAAACGAGCACATAATGCCATAAAAATAGAAATATTTTTTTGTTTCATTCTTTAGACAGGCCAAACATGTGTTCAATAATATTTAGAAATGGATTTTAAGTAGGCTCCAGTTCATGTTTGATGTTAAACAACATAAGAAACTAAAGTTGAATGTGCAGTTACGTATTGCAAGGAAGCAAAATGTAAACACTATAGTTTTGTTGACTTCCGTACAAAATACTAAATAAATGTAATTAAACAAAAGTAAAATATAGTAAACCTGTTAATGGCCAAAAGTGACGGCAAAAATGAAATGTTTTTGAGAAATAAGCTTATTGGAGCTTACTGGGCCTTTAATGTATACAGACAAACCTTCTACGATAAACACATCTAAGCAGAATAAATGATGATTTGTATTTCCTTGAGTGCAAGGATCTCATAAGGATGTTTTGAAGGCTTATATACAAAATGTATTAAGTTAAAAAGATTTTCGACCGGTTATATGCCCTATATAAACAGTTTAAAATGTATAACCCGGGACACTACGTGAGTGTTACATGACAAAAATAGTTACAACTAATCATACAATTAATACACATCTATATTATGTGCAATTATATAACTTTGAAAAATCATTTTCAGATATCACAAAAAGCAAACTATAACATGTATACACATTTTTAAAAATTTCTTTTGGAAGCAACCTTTCAAAGTTTCTATATGTTACAACTGCAATTATTTTTGCACACATCAAAAAGTAAAAACATAATCAAACTACATTACAAAAAATCAATACAAGTAATTATAAGACTTAGACTTAAAGTACATATAATTTGTCAGATTTAACAATAATGTAATGACAAATTACTTTTTGTCAAATAATTCTTGCTGTATCATTTTACTCTTAAACTGCTAGAGAAATGTTTACATGAATATCTAATTAAATAAAAATGATAATAACTCTTATAATACAGTATATATATAACGTCCGTTTTCCTGGGATCTAGGACAAAATATAATGGGGCAAGCAACTGGAGACTACGTTATCTTTTCCACCAAACAGTTACTAATTTGAGCCGCGACATGACAAAACCAACATAATGGTTTTGCGACCAGCATGGATCCAGACCAGCCTGTGCATCCGCGCAGTCTGATCAGGATCCATGCTGTTCGCTATCAGTTTCTCTACTTGTAATAGGATTTGTAAGCGAACAGCATGGATCCTGATCAGATTGCGCGGATGCGCAGGATGGTCTGGATCCATGGTGGTCGCAAACCCATTACGTTGGTTTTGTCGTGACACGGCTCGTTTGTCTATTTTGATAGTTCTGAACGTGTATATTTTTGCCCGTTGTAATTAATGTAAATAAGAAAAGTATAAGGCAAATGGCGAATGATTTTTTTTAAAACTCTATCGGAGATCGGCTGTCAATTGGACGCCAACATAAGACAGTTAATCCAGTCAGTAGTTGCTTATCCCCACTATACTTTATGTCCCATATTTGAAAGAACAATAAAATTAATTCAATAAGATGTTCTTAAATCAATAAAGTTTTTCACCCTGAATTTTGATTTAAGTTTCTACGGTATGACCATTATTCACGAAACATACATTTGAAAGAACTCATGGATATATTTGACAGCAGCATTGGTTGTGGTATCTTTTTACAGGTAAATTCCCCTTTGAAGAAAAAAGTAAATGTTTTAATCAATGCAAAAGTTTGCTAGTCTGTTTCCGGTTAAGCCAAGAATCAGTAGATTGTACGAAACAATCTTGGAGCAATTTTCTTTCGTGTATGTTTCTGTAATGCCAGGAACCAGGAGTCAAGTCGTGATTGAAGCGTTGTCATCATTGTCACTGTAGTTTTACTGAAGCTCCTTTTCTGAAAAGAGAAGAAGAAATGATAAATTAGTTAGTCAAAACATTTTGTAACAGTAAAGATAGCATAGATTTTATTCTAACACTTGTTTTTATATTTTCCAAGTAACATTGACGATATATCTTCTGTTTTGACTATGTAGAGAAACCAACACAGGATATCTCGTGTTAAGATTTTGGCACGAGCGGATTGCCAGAGCAAATAAAAATACTTTCTGCTGACTTAGATTACTTAGGTACGTGCAGACATCTGAGTAGAACCACAGACCTTCCATAAGCCAACTGAAATTGATTTTTTTAGAGAAAAACTTATGTGCGAGTAGAACCACGGGCTTTATGTCAGCAAACTTACCTATGAGCTGTTATCCGGATAAAACACGGATCTTCCGTTAGCATATTTAATTGAAAAAATGTAAGCAGGAGCTGTTATCCGGATAAAACACGGACCTTCCGTTAGCATATTTAATTGAATAACTGTATTAAAGCAGGAGCTGATATCCGGATAGAACCACGGACCTTCTGTTAGCATATTTAATTGAATGACTGTATTAAAGCAGGAGCTGATATCCGGATAGAACCACGGACCTTCTGTTAGCATATTTAATTGAATGACTGTATTAAAGCAGGAGCTGATATCCAGATAGAACCACGGACTTTCTGTCAGCCAGATAAAGTTCATGTGAGTGATTTAGATTCGAGTAGACATTCACGTTACTTCATGTAGAACAACCAATGTTTCGTAAATAATATGACAACGCTAAATTTTATCAACAAGTTCTGGATTCCAAAAATCTTAATTTTTGAAATTATTTATGTACAATAGAATTGCAGTATTTCAAATGAATCGTTACGCATTTAATTTGGTAAATCGGCAAACTGTTAATCAGTTTAGTAAATCCACTGCTTAGAAAAAGAATTTTAAACACTAAGTCGGTTAAAATTTATTAGTACGTATTTCAAAATTAAATTGGTCAGGCGCGGCGTAGACAAACCTTTACATAATCCGCTTTTTAATATTTTTGTTTTTCATCTGATGCAGCATCAGACCCGTTATGAAATATAATCAGATTAACATACGTTGATTTAACCTTTTTATTTGCAATTGTCCTTGTCCCAATTAATTATTGTGCATTTTGCGCCAAAACAATTATTTAAAATATTCTTTTAACATGAAAATTACCATTAAAATTGCCTATTTAACTGTGAAGCACCACACTAAATACCGTACTCCGGTATATACCGGACAATTCGATTGAATGCCAAAATCTTGCCTTTTCATGCAAAAGATGAACTTTAAAACGTCTTATTCATCTTATCATATATATTTAAGTATGATAATGAATGAAACATGTAAGAATCGGCGAAAAAAACGATACTGTATTTGTCTATTTTGTGATCACGATTTCTGCAAGCCTCTAGAGGTACTGCTCCAGTCCTGTATTGAGTTAAACCCTTAAAGTCATTTACTATATTTAGAACATCTTTGTTGACATGAATCAATACTGATACTTATTTTGTTTTAGTACTTAAATACAATTATATTGAATACAAAAGTCAGTAAATAACATTTTTCAATATCTTTAAAAAAATAAATTATAAACATGTTAGAAGCACATATTTAAAGCAAGAAATTCAATCATATTCATTATAATAATTTATAGTTTGCAAAGCCGGACTTATTTGTATCATATACTAGATACGTTTGAAATAATGTCCATTAAAGGTGCACTACTTTAAACACAATCGCGCTGTTTACGTGAAATTTTTCGGCTTCCCACAATAGTTAGTTCACTATAAAAATTCAATGCAGGCATATAGGACACGTTCAACACGTCTTAGATACTGCGATCCAGGCTATTGTTGTTGGTTTTTTTTTTGCAAAAAATACGAACACTTTTAATCACTTTCTTTTACGTGCATTTGCCATAAACTATCTTTCTTAAACAACTTATGACCTTTACTTTATTACATTTTTGCAGATGTACTGAACATACTTTGCTTGCGGGACCCGGATAAAGTTGAATAGATTTTCAAGAAATTATCTTAAACGTTCATTCGAGAATTAGCACATTTTGTATACTTTCATGGAGATCATTTCCGATTTTACTCTTTAATCTTTATTTTGAATTTAATTCACCTGCCAATGAACTTACCATGACATGCAAGAAACATGAAGCTACTGTTTCCTAAGAAGTTGTTCAAAGCATATCCCATCATCCCAATAAAATTGATCTATCACCACACAAATTATAATGGCAACCGTCACAAGAGGTTCTGCATCATAAATAATTCAATGCCGCTGAAATGATAATAAACGCAAATTATAGCATTAATGGGGGATTTATGCAAAACATGATCTTACTTTTTTATATTTACATGTAGTTAAAGTCCATGATTGCTCTTATATCGCTCAGTTTTTTTATGATCATAAAGACTCATAATGACAAGAACAGTTAATTTATGTTGTAAATTATGAAAGAAAAGCAGAAAAAAATCTTAAACTGATAAGATTACAAAGTATATTTCTGCATCTGAAATAGTGCACAGATTCAATGGTTGCTTTGCCAGTCACTGGTTGCTAAGTCAAAAGTAAATACTTGCTGTGGAAGTCATAGGTTGCTATGGAAAAACTATGGATGCTATGAAAAGTCAAAAGGTATCTTGTTGTATGCTATTGAGGCTATGCAAAGTCAATGGTTGCCATGAAAGCCACTGGTAACTTTACAAAGGGATAACTATGGAAATTACAGGTTGCAAAAGAAATTCAATGATTGGTATGGAAGTCACTAGTTTGTATTGCAAGTTATATGGAAAAACCTTTGACCTATTACCTAATCCCCCATGGAGCTGCAGCCTTTTTTACGCCAGGGCTATGCTTAAGTAAAATTGGTAGGGGTACACTATATCATGTTTCATACCAAATGTGTAGCATTATCCCTTGTGTTTTTAAAGAAGACATTTATAGTTATTTTCGTTAACAAATAAAACACTGACACACTGACCTTCTTGGGAGGCCAAATTTAGACCCCGGAGCTCTTATAATTCAAACACGCTTGGTTCACAAGTAAAGATTAAGTAGACTTTATCATAAAATTACAAATATGTACCTTAAATATATGACATAACAAAAATATCTTACTTAAACAATAATAAAACACCTTTTCGGAAGTAAGAATTACAGTGTGTTTTTTTTTTCATTATATAACTACTTACCTAAAACGGTACTGTTCCAAATAGAAAATAGACATTAAAATTCCCAATTTCAAATGTTTAAATTCCCAAGATGGCTTTTCAAAATTCCCACAAAGCCAAGAGATGTCTCTTACAACATATTCCCAATAGTTATACCTTGAAAGTTGAAACTGTAAGCTGTCTTTTTTCATGATGACTAATCTATTTTGTAAATGACCAAATGCATAATAGAAATTCCAAATTTTAGTCAAAATAATGCTTTTTTCTAAGTAAATCTGGTACAGGCATCATACAAAAATCCTGAATAATTAAAAAAAACTTTTTTTTTGATTTTCAAATTTTTAAATTTAATTTAACAAAAATAAACAACATCTATATGATTTTTCTAAGTTATAAAAAAGTTTAAAATAGATTCACTTTAATCTACATAAAAAAATTTCTACGCACATTTATAACTATATACATGTATGCGCTGGTCCGACGTAGGTTAAATGTAAAGGTGGTGACTGCCATTTTAAAAAAAAACGTGCCATGTATTGTGAATCTTTTTATAGTCTATGTTTATAAAATGCTTCATTCACATTACAAAAATAATTTTAATTCCAGAATAGATAAAAAAAAACAAATCATGTAAAATATTTAATTAATGTTTATTTATTTATATCAAATATATTATTCATTAAAAGTAAATAAGAGAGTTGTGTTCACTGTGAATAATCTATTTCAGTTCTAACCTATGCATGTGTAATAATATAATTTAAAAAAATACAATATAAAATCACTTACCTGTGAAACATATCCATATCATAATCAACTTTTTGTATCCATTGAGTTCCCTAAAACTTGTTAAAACGTCCATGAATTATCAGGTTTTTTTAATCTTAAATCACTTAATGTATTAATTGTAAACGGGAGTACATGTTTGTCCTGAATGAAAATTGAACTGAAGTTTGAAGAGCCGCCGTTTTCTTTCTATGTGTCCATATTTAAATAGTTTTAATCATTTAAAATAATTGAAGTAATCTCTTCAATATATTTTACAACGTTTGTTCTTTTCTATACTTTGCTTGGTTTTATTGTGTTAAACTCAAAGTACCACTTGCCGTCTGGTTTCAAATGCATTGACCTGCTGTCTACTGTCACATGGAAAGTTTGTGAACTCCGAATATTGTTTCTAAAACGTTCATATTCAGCTTGCGGTGTAATGCCGTACATTTCTACTGAAACTGACTGCGGCAGATTTTCCAGCACGGTAGTTAAGTTATGTAAATTTCCTGCAGACATTTCAATATACTTCAACTCCAAACTTTCAATATTCAACATGTCACGTGACAGTAACAATGAACTTTCATCAAGATTGATATTCCACAACCTAACATTAACTAATGACGGTGTTGATATATTTAATTGTAGCCTCGCAGGTAACGTCTCCAAGTACAACTTTGATAGAGTTGAATGTAGAGACAAATTCAAGTTCCATCTCATACAATCGTGGTCGCCATGTTCTTTACATTCTAAACACACCAATGTTAACTCTTTCATTGATTTTTGACCGGAGATAAAATTGAAAAATGTTTCCAGTATTTTGTGAGATAACATGAAATAGTCAATATATAAGTATTGTAAGTTTTGGCATCGCGCTATGTTTTCACTTAGATTGTCTTCATCATATGTCCATTTACCAGACACCAAAGTTACAACCTGTAAACTTGGAAACAACATGCGGTTTATCCAAGCTTCCTTCTCCCGGTCACCATCATAGAAAAGTTTCTGTATATGACTGAGATCTGTGAGAGAGAACAAATCTACAATTTCACGTAAACTGCTGGAAGTTCTTTTGATGTTTAAATAAAGTGATTTTATGTTGGTTTTATTTTGTTTTAACAAACGTTGTAACTGCTCACTGTGTCAGTGTCCTCGTCAATGAAGAAATCTTGTAAACATAATTGAATATTTTTACTTTCAGGCATTTCTTGTAAACACGACATGAACATTTCCTGTATGCTATACAATGGATTATTGTACATGCTCTCGGCACCTGTCCTAGTTCTATATTCGCGTGTTTTCTCGTCTTCATTTATCACAGACATCAAATCATTTGATATTGCACACATCAGGACAGCATTCATTTTACTTATAAATTCACAAATTTTTGACATGTCCAGAATGTCTTGAACATTTATACATTTTCCTACAACAGTTTGCTGAGGTTCACTGTGAAAACTTACAAATATGGCGGCAAAGAATTCCTGAACGGTCTTGTGGGAAAACGATACTTTACTAAACTTTTTTGTTAGTGATTTAGATGTACTTTCTGACAACATTCCTGAGTGAAGGGCGAATTTAATCTCGTCTGGTATGAGATTCTTTCTAGCAATTGATCCATCAAATACTAGCGTGTTTTCTTTTGTTTCATTGAATAATGTTTTGTAAGCTAACTGTCCTAAATGCATTAGGAGTGGGTAGTATTTCTTACAATTATCATAATTAGCTAAGCATTCTGGGATGTCAATTGAAGAAAGTTCCCACGATTGCTGAAGCTCCCCGTGGACCAGAATCGCACGCGAAAAAAGAAGCTCGACTATATTTATATACAGATCACATTTTGAATTTCCTATTTGAATACCGTCACACCATAAACAAATAGTATATATTAAAAGAAGAGGCACAAAAGCAAGCTCGGCGATTTGTCTCCTATTGATTGTTTGTATGAACTGTCTGACGTCACTGTCTAATAAGTCCTTATTCTTGTGAGATTTCAATCTTTGTAATATCCGTCTTATAAGCATGACGACCGAGTCGTTACTTAATTGTGTAATTTCTACCGTTTTTCCTATTTGGCATGAATTAAGATTCAAAACTCCTAATTTCCATGGTCTCGTAGTGGTCAGTATTGTACACTGTTTTTGGTCATTCCTGTGAGGGATCGATCGGGGCGATCTGTAACATTTCTTTTCGGGGTGAGTCCATTCATCCAGTCCATCAAGTATGATTAAGCATTTCTCAATCTTTAAAATTTTAAGCAGGATATCTTTGGAAAGCGTTTCTTCAAGACCCAAATTTGAAACAATCTTTTCAAATATGAGCTCATCTATAGAGCACAAATCGTCCGAATCTCGCAAAAAGACTAGGAATAAGAAATCAAATTCTTGCATACAGTCTACATCATCCTTTAACAAAAGTTCATTTAAGTCTTCATCCGGGCAATGAGCTTGACACCACACGTTAGCCAAATACTTTGAAAATGCGGTTTTTCCGAGTCCTGCATCAGCAAGTACATATATTTCTCGATTTTCTATAGTTTTAGTTTTGAACAACTCCGATAATGATTTAACTGGTATATTTTCATCATTTCTCGTCGATTTTGAGACTATTGAGCTCAGTTCCGGTCTGATATAGAAAGAAGCCAACGGAGTGTCTTTTTCATCAAAAAGAGGCGACAGGAAAATTTTACTGTGTCTTGTTTTGTAGAATTCAAAGAGGCCATCTTTTACTTCTGAAACATATGATAAAAACACATATATATATAAACTAATGAATTTAAATTAATTAAAAGAACAGATGGTAAATGAAAACGGTATGAATATTTTAAGGTACTTATTTGTTATTAAATACAAATCCTCAATGAATGTAAAGGTGCTAGGGGGGCGTAGACTGTAGTTTGCACTTTTCAGTACCGTCCATGAACAGGCTCAATCAAACCGAGCCTGCAACATTTTCAATTCTGCCGTGTTGGGCTTTCTTGGCCGTTTAATTGCTAAATAATGATAGAATGCAACGGTAACAAATATCTTTCTACTTTCTTTAAGTACTTTCGTTTCTTACATGTATGCAAACTTTGTCACATATGTCGTAACCTTTATTTACACACTTTTCAATAAAACTTCACGGCTAACTTACTGTAACTTTTATACTTTACGAAACACAGGATTTGAATTATATGACTATAAAGTGAATATTAAACAATATTGGCGCTACATGCTAACTAAAACATTTGTGACTATCAGTAATATAATTATTTTTATGTTTTTTTTTTAAGGAATATAAAAAAGTCAAACCATGCTTCATTTCGTTAAAAGAACAAAAATGAAGAACAAACCAGTCACATAAAAACATGTTTAGACTGTTTTGTTAATATTTACATTTCATTCAGTTATATTAATTTTCATATTGTCAAAGTAACTATGTCGTTTATAACCTGTGCATTATTCTTAGATATAATTTACCAGTATTGACTATGTACCCATATCCATTTAAGTGACAGAACTTATAAATTGAATATTTTGTTCTGGTCAATCATTTAAGGGAATTGGGAAAGCCCTTAGCACTGAATCATGCTATTGGTTCAAATGCAATCATTTTGAACAATTTTACACTACCGAATAAATTTATATAAATTCATAAAGATGATTTATTTTATATTACATGATAACAGTGTATTTATTCTCCACGATATTCTACATAAAGAGGACAATCACAGATTAAGTCGCTCACCTGAAAACCATTGCAATGTTTATACAAATTCCAAAATTAGTTTGATTTATAATGAATGGACATACGTAGCAACTTCGATCAAATAGTCACGACGTGTGTTACGGACAATAAAGCCAAACATGAAAATATGTACTTTCTAAATTAAAAAAAAACGTAATAATTTATACACTTATCAAATGACGTACACTTTAAATGGATCAAGTTGGTTTATTCTATAAACACTTTGTTATGAAACACTAAACAACTTTGTTTGTCAAACATTAATCATATGTGCCGGCATCTTTATATACATGTATGTCAAATCAGAGGAGGAAAATAAATCATTGAATTCTCTTTTCATGTCTTCATATCACTGCTGTATGTACACAGCATTGAAATGTAATTTAATGGATAGAAATAGTACTGAGAATGTTTAAGTGTATGGTTTAAAGTTGCATGCCTCCAGATGACCCAAAATATTTCAAGAAAATTAAACTTTGAAAAACCATACTTAAACTTTGAGAAAGGTAAACAAATTAAAATTTTCAAGTGATAATTTATACGATCTCATGTGCAATTAATGACTGTCTTTTGTAGTATTTATCACCATATTTCTACTGCGTTACTAACGCAGTAGGGGATATTTATGCATATTTTGACATCTTTTTGGTAATTTACGTAGATTTTAAGTGCCGATTGTAATGTGTCAAGTACTTTCTTTGTTCATTTTCAAAATTTTCATGAAAATTAGGATGAGTCAGATTCAGATTTTAGGGGCCCTGATCTGTCCCCACGAGTGTCTGTCTATGATAATATCAGTGGTCAATGTCCCGCTCTACGGGATCAGTGTATTTTAGGGCTAACAATAACATTTGGACGAAATGCGACACAATTTATCTACTTAAGAAATATGTGTTCTTACTTTTTCTTTAAATAAAAAAAATAAAAACAACAACCCATTCAAAAAGAGATTTTTTACTTTTTCATTAGAGTGGACTGGAGAAGGACACTGTCGTTTGAAAACAAAATGGTATTGGTCGACAATTGACATGCCTGTCTTTATACATACAGCAATTTCATATACCCGTGCTAATCTCCGTGAAGCATTCCCCCTCTCTGTGTGCATGTCACTATTCCACTAAATTTGAAAGAAAGCACAGAGGGACAATCTGACCGTAAATTACAGACTCCAAATGTCTAACATTTCTTAGTAGCTTCATACACTGATCAAAAGAAACAGAGGAAAGGAAAAATAAATATTTCCTTCACCCCTTCCAAATATTTAGACCAGAGTTACTATTTACTTAGCATTTGTCCGGCATTTTAGATTACAAGTGATAGATAAAATCCATTCTAAAGTCATTATAATCAGTATATTTTTTTTTGTGAATGGCAAAGAAATATGTAAATTCATTTATAAGTTATAAATAATGAATACAGAAAAATACAACTAATTCTTATCAAGACATTATTGGGGGAAAAAAAACGAAAAAAAAAACCAGCAAATTCCTGGTTAATTATTCTCGTTCTAGATGAACTGCAACCGAAATTATTTAATGACTATTTCATATGAAGAGACAACTGTCATTAGTTATATTTAAAGATTATAATTAAAAATAAATATTCCCTCCACCCCCTCAAAATATTGAGACCAGAGTTAAAATTTACTAAGCATTTGTCCGGTATTATAGATTACATGTGATAGATAAAATCAATCAAGTCATTATCAGCAGTATCCAATATTTGTGAATGGAAATGAAATATGTAAATTTATTTAAAAGTTAAGTTATAAATAATAAATACAGAAAAATACAACAAACTCTTACCAAGACATTATTGGAAAAATAGAAAAAAAACCAACAAATTCCTGGTTAATTATTCTCGTCTGGATTCCATCTTGTACTAAATGAACTGCAACTGACATAATTTAATGACTATTTCATATGAAGAGACAACTGTCATTAGATCTATTTAAAGATTATTAACTCATATGGCGCAAAAATAACATTAAAGGGCGCGGAAAAAAGCTTAAGGCTATCGCATTAACGCAACAGTGCAAAGAAGGTAAAAATCGGTCGAATTCCCTCGGACTGGGACTAGAGGTATAATAGACCTTGAATGAGTTATATGTACATACCATTTTCCGTCGGCGGACTTCTTTCATAATTAGTCAGTGCAAAGATAATCACACTTCGCAAATGTTTTATTTTCTCCTATTACTAAATGCCCCGAAAACAAAGGGCTTGTTCTATATATATCTTATGAGACGGAATATCTTTATAGAAAGCAAGTTGAAAAAAATGCAAATTTTTATTCATTTGTTATAATTATGCATTAAACTTAAGAATGTATATAATATTAAATGTCAAAATGAGGAAAAATGAAAATGTTGCAGGGTCGGTTTGTTTTAGCCTGTTTTTGAACGTTAGTGGTGAATGCCGGGCAACATAAATGCCCTTCAGCACATTTTTAGTCTGAGCTCAGCATTTAGAGTAAATTCGTATTTAGAACCATTTTCAAGGTTTTTTTACCGTTTCGCAATGAGTCCATGCATGCAAAGGAAAAATTCATACATATTTTTTTTCAAATATGTATTTTTTTCTGATATAAAACAAAACAAAAATATGTAAACTAGAGACAATATTTTTAATTATATAGATTAATACATTTTAAACTCCAAAGATAATTGAGTAAAAACTTAGTTAATCGTCAGTCTGTTGTTTAAATCACGATTTAATGCAAACTTCGTAGGGAACCAGTAAAGAATATAATATAAGATTCAAGCCGAAATTATTATGCTAGTATACGGGAAATAACATGTATTATACGATTATACTAAATCATTGTGGTCTGTGGACCGAAACTGGTAAAGAAAATAAATCTAAGCTAGTGTTCGCACGGGAAATGAACACCAATCGCTTGCATGAAGCACCAACACTGTCGGCAACAACAAGGTTGTTGGAAGTGGCCTAAACCACTACATTGTTGATAAATATGTCTACATAAATACTTTTAAGGATGATATTCGGCCATTTATATTATAACAAGTAATCGGATAGTTCTATCAGAAATAATTTCACCTTTAATAAAGTACGTAGTTTTCATAACCCGATATTCAGGTAATATATATGATAATTATCAAAAATAGTTTGTAATAATCTAATTTCCACTGTAATTTGTCCTGCATACTTTAATGTCAAGTCAAATAAAGTCCGTGATTGACCCAATAGTACGGTGTTCCATTAAGGCCAGCACGTTTTCTCCAAGAAAGAAAAGCGCGAAACATGACCGTTCTATGGTTACAGTACGACTGTATGGTGGCGAAACACGACAGCACGATGGGGTCCGTCGTACTGTCGTATTGTCATCACCGTACAGTCGTACTGTCACTGTCACCATCGTACTGTCGTACTGTCACTATCGTACAGCCGTACTGTCACCATCGTACTGTTGTACTGTCACCACCATAAATTCGTACTGTCACAATCGTACTGCCGTACTGTCACCATCGTACTGTCACCATCGCACTGCCGTGCTGTCACCATCGTACTGTCGTTATGTCATCATCATACAGTCGTACTGTCACTGTCATTATCGTACTGTCGTACTGTCATCATCGTACTGCCGTATTGTCACCATCGTACAGTCGTACTGTCACCATCGTACTGTTGTACTGTCACGACCATACATTCGTACTGTCACCATCGTACTGCAGTACTGTCACCAACGAACTGTCAACATCGTACTGTCACCATCGTGATGTCGTATTGTCAACACCATACAGTTGTTCTGTCACTGTTACCATCGTACTGTCGTATTGTCACAATCGTACTGTCACCATCGTACTGCCGTGCTGTCACCATTGTATTGTCACCATCGTCTGATGTACTGTCACCACCATGCATTTGTACTCTCACCATCGTACTGCCGTTCTGTCACTATCGTACTGTCGTGCTGTCACCATCGCACTGTCGTATTGTCACCATCACACAGCCGTATTGTCACTGTCACCATCGTACTGTCCAACTGTCACCATTGTACTGCCGAACTGTCACCATCTTACTGTCGTACTGTCACCATTGTACTACCGTACTGTCATCATCGTTTTGTCGTACTGTCACCATCATACTGACGTACTGTCACCATCGTTCTATTGTATTGTCACCACCATACATTCGTACTGTCACCATCGAAATGCCGTACTGTCACCATTGTACTGGCACCATCGTATTGTTTTACTGTCACCATCGTACTCTCTTGCTGTCATCACCTTACATACGTACTGTCACTATCGTACTGCCGTACTGTCACCGACGTACTGTCACCATCGTACTGTCAGTCACCATCGTACTGTTGTACTGTCACCATCGTACAGTCTTACTGTCACCACCATACAGTTGTACTGTCACCATCGTACTATCGTACTGTTACCATCGTACTGTTGTACTGTCAACATCGTTCTGCCAACCACGTTAGAAGAACCACGTCAAAAATAGTGAGAACTTCTAAGCAACAACATTTCAGTTATGTACAATCTATTTACAACAGAATATGCATTTTCCTTTGACACAAAAAATTGTATGATTTACATACATTGAGTCGCAAATGCTGCAAGATACTTGCAACAAGCAGAGGGAGTACACTCAAAGGCATTACATTGGGAAATGCATTTGACAATAACAATCAAACAAAGCAATATGCATACACTGGCGGATATGCCCTATACCTATAATCAAAATATGTATACAGCGCGTCTGCAATCCTTTGATGAATTAATCACAAAGCAGACCCGGGGATGATTACATTGATCAGTGATTTATTTAAGAGAGTACTATATATTGAATATTATCATGTTGGGTGAAAATAACTCCATATTTCATGAAAACGTTAAAATAACATTTTTATCTAATTTTTCCAGCACAAAAAATAATGTTTACAAACACTCTTTCTTGGTACATTAATACATTTGAACAGCACGCAGTAATATATTTATTATATATGTAATACAATTCAATACACAATTTATCACCGCCGTCTATGATGCGAAATATTATTTTAATATGTTATTATGGAATGAATATCTGAAGCTACTTAGCATCAGAGGAAATACCTAAGAAAGTAATCCTTATGAAAAAATATTAATATTGACTCCGCCTTCTTTCATATGTATATTTTTTATATTTCATAGACTGCCGCCTAATGTCGCAATAAACGCTTTAAATATCGCAATTGCAGTTTCAACGCTAAACAAAATAATAAACGCTAAATATGGCAGTGAGTTCTTAAACAGGATTATTAGATCAAATAAAATGTATTGACGGTAGACTTCGGTGTTTCATAAGGGTAAGGGTTCCATAAGGGTTAGGGTGTTTTATCCGAGATAAGTTAGTACAATGTCATAGCACGACAGTATGATGGTGACAATACGACAGTATGATGACGACAGTCCAACGTACTGTCGTGTTGTCATAATCGTACTGCTACCCTCGTACGGTCGACAATGTACTGTCACAATTGTACTGTCCCCATCTTACTGTCCCGACCCACGATCGTACTGTCGTTCTGATGCAATCGTTTTGTCCTTCTGACAACATCGTTGTGTCGTTTTGACACCATTGTACTGTCGTTCTAACACCATCGCACTGTCGCGCTTCACCATCTTTTTGCATTAGTACAAGTTTTTCCTTTTATAAGAGGGCATTGTTAAAGTCAGACCTTATGGCATGATGATTTTTACATCCATGTTAATATTTTATTATGCGCATACTTAACAGGAAGACAACAATACAAAGTTGACAGTACAACAGTAAAATATTGACAATACGACAGTATGATGGCGAAGAACGACAGTAAGATTACCATATAACATGGTGCTTCGCCATTGTACTGTCATACTGTTACTATCGTACTGTCATCATTGTAAATTCATGACTCACGCTTTACGTTCTCAGCTCTTACGGAACACCGTTTCAAATGATGAAACATGTATGCCGATTCCCACAGCAGTGCTTAGTTATTACAGATTCTAAGACGACCCACAATTTTCCCTGTTGAACATAGAAGGACCGAAAGGGTTTGTTATAATGCAATAAACTCACTGTTGAGATTCTCTATTTAGACATGTGACGTAAACATTCAACATATGACGTAATCATTAAAATGTAACGCGCTAATGTAAATTATAGTTATGGAATTTATTGCCTCGTAGCGTAGCGAATGCAACAATAAGTTCTATTTGTCTAAAACATGAACTGTAACTGGCTGACTTATTGGAGTCTTTTATAATACATGTAAATATGATAATACACGTTAAAATATGATTTTTGTTTTCAAAATAGATTATTTTACGCTTTCTTGATATATGATAAGAACATGTGCGGGGATAGTTCGATTGACAAATATACATTTTATTTGGAATTTAAGTACGGTCACAATTCAGTTTGATACCAAACTCCGCGCACCGGTTACGCTACGGCAAGTAGCCACTGTCTTCACATAAATCACGTGATTATCGTCTTATCACATGATTGTGTCAAGGTGGCGGATATGCCAGAGAAATCGTTGAACAATTGTTTTTATTTATAATAAACAGCAACATTATATTTTGAGCTCTAGTGTAGTCAGTCGATATGATTGGGAAAAAAATCAATTTTGTAATGTGCAGAATCGAGATTATTAATTACTTGAATGATTTCTCTTTCAAAAGAGGCTATTGTTTTGGAAATAAATGGTGCGAAATAAAGATTATTTATGTAAAACGAGTATTTATGTATCCGAAATAAGTTTTTGCTTAAGTTCACATCTAACACCTTACGGTCTTGACGCATAAGCAAACTGTGATTACTTTTTAAAAGAAATATCAAAATTGAAAAGAAAATCATATCGTCATAAATCATGACTGACTGAGATCTAATCCTGTTAGGGGAGATCACTGCGTTGGAGATTAATCAAGTAGGTTGATATAGTGTCAGAATCGAAATAATATATTCAAACTTGATAAAATCACTGTTTAGGATATATTATTTCGTAATCATAGTTGTAATGGGTTGGGTTTCAATTTACTTGAACTTGCCTGAGGTGTCGAATCAATTTATGTTGTTTTATTTTAACATAAATCAAGCCAATCGAATAATCGTATAAATATATGTAGTTTGTGTAGTAAAATATAGAAAAATAGATAATATGATGGCCGTGATGTCTTTGAGTTTACTACCAGGAAATTATTATCGACTAAATAATTTATTGTTCACACTCAGAAAACATGTTAAGTTAGGAAGCAATTATCAACAGAGGAAAATATTGTAGAAGCCTACTTTAAATCATTTCTGTAAAAGATGATATTTATCGATAATTTTGGTTGTATAAAGACATAATTATATTAACGACGAATGATAGACAACTAACAACCGACATGCATGCAGACACAAAAGCTCACTTATGAACAATATTAGCGTAAAACAATTGACTTACCACCTCTGTGTTTTATATACTCTGGACTTAACACTGCGGTTTTCTTAAGTTTACTCTCTATCTCTGTTGTGTCCTGTCCATTTTCTGCGCAAACTATAAGCTCTAATAGTTCAGTCTGCCAGGTCTTTCTCAGACGCTCTTTAAAATCTGTGTAACCTTTAGCACCTTTGGATTTTACTTTTCTCAATATCGTCTCATTCTTATCAGTTGGATCCTTACCCTGTAACATTGTATT
>NW_026862232.1:0-12870 GCF_026571515.1 Ruditapes philippinarum | reverse complement strand
TGGGTGTCTACCAAGTTTGTTCAAATAAAAGCCCTGTGTCAAAATTGGCCCCGCCCAAGTGGGTCATTGTTTTTCCCTTTATGTATATTGGTAAAAACTGAAAAAATCTTCTTTTAAAAACCCCCAAGAGCTAGATATAAGATCTTTTGCATGAAATATCTTCACATGGGTGTCTACCATTTTTGTTCAAATAAGGGCCCTGGGGGTTAAAATTGGCCCCGCCCTGGGGATCATTGATTTTCCTTATATGTATATAGTAAAAACTTAAAAAATCTTCTTACAGCTAGAGCTTAGATATTTATCATGAAACATCTTCAAATGGGTATCTACCAAGTTTGTACAAATAAAAGCCCCAGGGTTAAAATTGGCCCCGCCCCAGGGGTCATTGATTTTCCTTATATGTTTATAGCAAAAATCTTCTTTGAAAAAACCTAAATAGCTAGAGTTTAGATATTAAGCATGAAACATCTTCTAGTGAGTGTGTACAAAGTTTGTTCAAATAAAAGCCCTGGGGTCAAAATTGGCCCTGCCCCGGGGGGTCATTGATTTTCCCTACATGCATATAGTAAAAACTTAAAAAATCTTCTTTGAAAAACCCAAATATCTAGAGTTTAGATATTAAGCATGAAACATCTTCTAGTAAGTTTCTACAAAGTTTGTTCAAATAAAAGCCCTGGGGTTTTTCATTATATGTGAGTAGTAAAAACTTATCATTGTGAAACATCTTCTAACTAGGGGGTCCAAATGCAATACCAACCCAGGTCTTCATATAAGCTTCCTATACACCAAATAAGATTACAATATCTCATTCCTAACTCTAGTTATTGTCCGAAAACCATTTTTCGTAACGGTGACCTTGACTTTGACCCCAGGGGGCCCAAATGCAATACCAACCAAAGTCTAAATATAGGCTTGCTATACGCCAAGTTTGATAACAATATCTCATTCCTAACTCTTGTTATTGTCCAGAAACCATTTTTCTATTTTTAGTAACACTGTAACGGTGACCTTGACCCTAGGGGGTCCAAATGCAATACCAACCCAGGTCTTCATATAAGCTTCCCTTACACCAAATTAGATTACAATATCTCATTCCTAACTCTAGTTATTGTCCGGAAACCATTTGTCTATTTTTCCTAACGGTGACCTTGACCCCAGGGAGTCCAAATGCAATACCAACCCAGGTCTTCATATAAGCTTGCTATACACCAAGTTTGATTACAGTATGTCATTCCTAAGTCTATTATTGTCCGGAAACCATTTTTAGCTCACCTGTCACTTTGTGACAGGGTGAGCTTTTGTGATCGCTTTTCGTCCGGCGTCCGTCCGTCCGTCCGTCCGTCGTCCGTCCGTCGTCCGTCCGTCCGTAAACTTTTGCTTTAAAAGACATCTCCTCATAAACCACTGAGCCAATTTCATCCAAACTTCACAGGAATGTTCCTTTGGTGGTCACCTTTAAAAATTGTTCAAAGAATTTAATTCCATGCCGAACTCTGGTTGCCATGGCAACCGAAAGAAAAATCTTTAAATATCTTCTTTTAAACAACCCTAAGAGTTAGAGCTTAGATATTTGGCATGAAACATCTTCTAATGAGTGTCTACCAAGTTTGTTCAAATAAAAGCCCTGGGGTCAAAATTGGCCCCGCCCCGGGGGGTCATTGATTTTCCCTATATGCATATAGTAAAAACTTAAAAAATCTTCTTTTAAAGAACTGTAAGAGCTAGAGCTAAGATATTTGGCATGGAACATCTTCTAGTGATTGTCTACCAAGTTCGTTCAAATAAAAGCCCTGGGGTCAAAATTGGCCTCGCCCCAGGGGGTCATTGATTTTCCCCATTTGCATATAGTAAACACTTAAAAAATCTTCTTTTAAAGAACTGTAAGAGCTAGAGCTAAGATATTTGGCATGAAACATCTTCTAGTGAATGTCTACCAAGTTTGTTCAAATAAAAGCCCTGGGGTCAAAATTGGCCCCGCCCCAGGGGGTCATTGATTTTCCCTATATGCATAAAGTAAAAAATTAAAAAATCTTCTTTTAAAGAACCCAAAGAGCTAGAGCTTAGATATTTGGCATGAAACATCTTCTAGTGAATGTCTACCAAGTTTGTTCAAATAAAAGCCCTGGGGTCAAAATTGGCCCCACCCTGGGGGGTAATTGATTTTCCCTATATGCATATAGTAAAAACTTAAAAAATCTTCTTTTAAAGAACTGTAAGAGCTAGAGCTTAGATATTTGGCATAAAACATCTTCTAGTAAATGTCTACCAAGTTTGTTCAAATAAAAGCCCTGGGGTCAAAATTGGCCCCGCCCCAGGGGGTCATTGATTTTCCCTATATGCATATAGTAAAAACTTAAAAAATCTTCTTTTAAAGAACTGTAAGAGCTAGAGCTTAGATATTTGGCATGAAACATCTTCTGGTGAATGTCTACCAAGTTTGTTCAAATAAAAGCCCTGGGGTCCAAATTGGCCCCGCCCCAGGGGGTCATTGATTTTCCCTATATGCATAAAGTAAAAACTTAAAAAATCTTCTTTTAAAGAACTGTAAGAGCTAGAGCTAAGATATTTGGCATGAAACATCTTCTAGTGAATGTCTACCAAGTTTGTTCAAATAAAAGCCCTGGGGTCAAAATTGGCCCCGCCCCGGGGGTCATTGATTTTCCCTATATGCATATAGTAAAAACTTAAAAAATCTTCTTTTAAAGAATCGTAAGAGCTAGAGCTTAGATATTTGGCATGAAACATCTTCTAGTGAATGTCTACCAAGTTTGTTCAAATAAAAGCCCTGGGGTCAAAATTGGCCCCGCCCCAGGGGGTCATTGATATTCCTTATATGCATATAGTAAAAACTTATAAAATCTTCTTTTAAAGAACCCAAATAGCTAGAGTTTAGATATTTAGCATGAGACATGTTCGAATGGGTGTCTACCAAGTTTGTTCAAATAAAAGCCCTGGGGTCAAAACTGGCCCCGCCCCGGGGGGGGGGGGGGGGGCTATATACAGGTGAGCGACCTCAGGGCCATCATGGCCCTCTTGTTCTATTTTTGGTAACAGTGACCTTGACCCCAGGGGGTCCAAATGCAATACCAACCCAGATCTTCATATAAGCTTCCTTTACACCAAATTAGATTACAATATCTCATTCCTAGCTCTAGTTATTGTCAGGAAACCATTTGTCTATTTTTCCTAACGGTGACCTTGACCTTGACCCCAGGGGGTCCAAATGCAATACCAACCCAGGTCTTCATATAAGCTTGCTATACACCAAGTTTGATTACAGTATGTCATTCCTAAGTCAAGTTATTGTCCGGAAACCATTTTTCTATTTTTAGTAACAGTGACCTTGACCTTGACCCCAGAGGGCCCAAATGCAATACCAACCCAGGTCTTCATATAAGCTTGCTATACGCCAAGTTTGATAACAATATCTCATTCCTAACTCTAGTTATTGTCCGGAAACCATTTTTCTATTTTTAGTAACGGTGACCTTGACCTTGACCCCAGGGGGTCCAAATGCAATACCAACCCAGATCTTCATATAAGCTTCCTTTACACCAAATTAGATTACAATATCTCATTCCTAGCTCTAGTTATTGTCAGGAAACCATTTGTCTATTTTTCCTAACGGTGACCTTGACCTTGACCCCAGGGGGTCCAAATGCAATACCAACCCAGGTCTTCATATAAGCTTGCTATACACCAAGTTTGATTACAGTATGTCATTCCTAAGTCAAGTTATTGTCCGGAAACCATTTTTTCTATTTTTAGTAACAGTGACCTTGACCTTGACCCCAGAGGGCCCAAATGCAATACCAACCCAGGTCTTCATATAAGCTTGCTATACGCCAAGTTTGATAACAATATCTCATTCCTAACTCTAGTTATTGTCCGGAAACCATTTTTCTATTTTTAGTAACGGTGACCTTGACCTTGACCCCAGGGGGTCCAAATGCAATACCAACCGGAGTTTCCATATAAGGTTGCTATATACCAAGTTTGATTACAATACCTCATTCCAAACTCTAGTTATCGTCCGGAAACCATGATGTGGACCGACCGACCGACCGACAGACCAACCGACCGACCGACCGACAAGCTGACTCCTATATACCCCCCCTAAACTTCGTTTGTGGGGGTATAATGAGTGTCTTCCAAGATGTTCAAATAAAAGCCCTGGGGTTTAAACTGGCCCCGCTCCGGGGGCCTACATACAGGTGAGCGACCTCAGGGCCATCATGGCCCTCTTGTTTAGTAGAAATTTGTGTACAAATGTGATCTATGCTCATAATACAATCAAGCAGGTCATTATGACCATGAAACAAAGCATATTGTCTTATATTGTTAATATGTTCATATACATGTATATCTCCTGCTGAGCATACTTTCAAATCATCAGCCAGAGCTCCTTGATTTTTTCAGCAATTAGTTTTTAGCTTGACTATACAAAGTATATGGAGAGTTGTCCTACTCACCCTGGCGTCCGCGTCCAGATTTCAGATTAAAGTTTAGGTGCAGTAAAATATTTTTCACTATTACTTTGTCATTTCATAAGGTATCAATTCATGTTAACAATGTTATTTTTGTGCCCTAACTATAGGGTGGCATTTCGATTTACCC
Organism: Ruditapes philippinarum; assembly: GCF_026571515.1. Taxonomy (NCBI): domain Eukaryota; kingdom Metazoa; phylum Mollusca; class Bivalvia; order Venerida; family Veneridae; genus Ruditapes; species Ruditapes philippinarum. The sequence goes on along the minus strand of NW_026862232.1, from coordinate 8,253 downwards.
TTGTCTGTTTGTCCATCCATCCGTCGTCCATCCGTACATTTGTTCCCTTTTAGTGTCGCAAGTAGCTCAAAGGGTAATTGACATAGAGTCATGAAACCTGACAGGAATGTTAATCACCATGTGAAGTTCTGCACCTGGGAATTTTAGTTGGATATATTTAGTATTTTTAGAGTTATTGCCCTTGACTTAGTAAAAATTTCCAATTTCAACTTGTGTCACACGTAACTCAAAAAATAATTGACCTAGAGTCATGAAACCTTACAGGAATGTTGATCAGCATGTGTATTTTTGCACTTGGGTAGTTTTGTTTTGATATTTTTAGTATTTTTAGAGTTATTGCCCTTGAATTAGTAAAAATTTCCAATTTTCAACTTGTATGGCATGAAACTAATAAAGTATTTGATCTAGAGTCATGAAACCTTACAGGAATGTTGCTCAGCATGTGTAGTTGTGCACAATGGTATTTTCTGTGGATATTTTTAGAGTTATTGCCCTTGACTTAGTAAAAATTTACAATATTTAACACGGTTAATACGGTTTAATATTTTTTGCACGTATCTCAAAAAGTTTATGACCTGTAGGCCTGAAAGTTTACAAGAATGTCAGCATGTGCACTTATGCACCTTGGGGTTTTCTTGTGGATTAATTCAGTATTTGTAGTAACTCTAAAACTATAAGAGATATCAACATGAACCTTTGTAGGTAGATAGATATCATTGAGTAGGTTTGCAGAACACAAGACTGTAACACTGTCTTGCCTACTTTTGGAGTTATTGTCCTTTGTTCATTTTGACACTTTGAACTTTGTCCGGGACATTACTCTAAAACTATAAGAGGTATCAACATGAAACTTTGTAGATAGATAGGTCTCATTGGGTAGAAGTGCTGTGCTAAAGAATCATTACTCTGCCTTGCCTTATCTTGAAGTTATTGCCCTTTGTTTATTTTTACTTTTTGACTTGTCCGGGACATAACTCTAAAATTATTAGATATATCAACAAGAAACTGTGTAGGTAGCTAGATATCATTTGATAAAACTGCAATGCTTAAAGAATCTAAACAAAGACTTGTCTTATTTTGGAGTTATTGCCCTTTGTTCATTTTTACACTTTGAATTTTACCCGGGACATAACTCTGAAACTATAAGAGATATCATCAGGAAACTTAATAGATAGATAGATCTCATTGAATAGAAGTGCAGTGCAAAAAAACATAATTCCACCTTGCCTAATTTTGGAGTTTTTGTCCTTTGTTCATTTTTTTATACTTTCCTGTGTCCAAAACCTTCTCGGGGAGCATCAACTGGTTCAACCGGTTCTTGTTAACTTTGTCAGCGATATAACTCGGAAACCATAAGAGGTATCAACAAGAAACTTTGTAGGTTGATAGATTACATTGATTAGAAGTGCAGTGCAAAGAACAGTAACTCTGCCTTGTCTTATTTCGAATTATTGCACTTTGAAGTTTTTCAAGGGACAAAACTCTGAAACTACAAGAGGTGTACTTTCCTGTGTCCAAAACCTATTCGGGGAGCATCACCCGGCTCAAACCCGGCTCTTGTTTAAGTATAAAAAAGTATGTAACAAAATACACTCAACATAGCATAAAATATAATGATAGAAAATTTAATCTAACATGCATCATTTATTTATTGTAACTAAATTTGTTAAATTAAATCAGGCTAATTTTTGTTACATGAATTATTTTATAGTATTTTCTTAAATTCTTATTTTTTATCTGCAAACAATGTGTTTTTTATTAAATTATTTCCTAAGTAGTTCTTTGTGCATATTTGCTTTTTCCCCTATTGTAAGATCATCAATGATGCAATTTCGTTTAAATATTACTTTTACTTAATTACCTACTTATGCAATTATTTTACAATTTTCTTATTTTATTGAAAAATGTATTGCTATGATCATTCACCACTCATTGTGCAAAAAATAAAGTTGTGTTTAAATTGATATTGGATTTTGAATTTTTATATTGATTTTCAGTTTCCCCACCCCGTCCAAAAGTACGTTATAATAATAAATTAAAAGCATGGAAGACATAGTTTGACAAAGAATTATGACTTCTGCGGTAGCGTCTTCATTTCGCTACTAGTCTGGAATCACTCGAAGGAACTAGATATGTTGGAAGAATGGTTATTACTTTCATCTGGTCAGATATTAACTATGGATATATTCAATATATGCGATAAAAAATCTCTAGAATCGACCTTAGTCCGGAACATATTGATCATTAACATATCTTTCTAAGTATCATATGGCAGTTCGATCGTAATGAATATTTTTTCAAGGAGCACAATTATAAAGAAACAAATATCCAATTATGTATTTCCGTGTAATAAGCAAAGACATGTGCTTAACAACAAGATATACATGTTTAAAAGAAAGCGAAAAAAATTTCGAAAAAAAAAATAAGAATTTAAAATGAACATTCTATATATTCTAATAGATAGTTTTTAAATATTAATACATTCAAAGTGCAAAAACTGCTTACCTTACAGGAACATTCAGTGAATATTCAAACATTTTTAGACATAAAAACGTGGAAAGAGTAGTATGTCTACGTGTAAAAAAAAGTCTGGACAAAAAAGTGATCCCCCGGAAGCATTAGAAACAGCAAAATTACATGAAAATTTCAGACTCGTTTTGATTGAGTCTGTACATTAGGGATAATGAAAGTGTTACAAAGTGTGTGGTTTAGTTCTTTTTCGACACTAGTCTGAAATTACTCAAAGGAAATATATAATTATGATGAAAAAAGCGGTATTACTTTTATCTGATCCAAAATAATCTACACCATATATATCGTATATATTTATATATATATATATTGTATTTATCCAGAATAATGATATAAATGAGTAAATTAAGCATAATAACGCTAATATTTAAGTAATTAGTGACACATTCAGTATATTCAACAGAAAACATTCTCTCAATTCGACTTAAGTCTGGAATATATTAATCATAATTCCTGAGGATCATATAGTAGATCGCTCTTTATCAACAATTATTCAATGATCATACATACAAAGAAACAAATATCTAGTAATATTTTATGCATAATACAACGCATGGCTTTAACTGACAACAATCAAGGACTTGAAACTACAAGTATTTGTGTAAGAGAAAGTGAAAAATACTTTATGAAATAAGCAATACTAACTGAACGATCACCTATTCGATATATGCGATAGAAATTCTTTGAATTCAGCTCAAGTCCGGAATATATTTAATAAAAATGTCTGGTCTAGCTAAGTGTCAATTAGCAGTCCGTTCTTTATAAATGATTATACAAAGCATACAATAATCCTTGCTTAAGGCCACGGCAAACAAGCAGTTAACAATACCGAATATGTGATTAAGAGAAAGCGACAAAAAACTTTATGAAATGAACATTCTATATCTCGACTGCGATCTCATATATATAGTTTAAGAACACAAAACGCATTCAAGAATCTAAAACTTTAACTACTTCACAAACACAAAGAATGAAATCCTGAATTCAGACGCGTTTTTGTTTTATAATTTGAAAACGTGCAATAAGTCTTGACAATGTATAACGACTTTGTTGGTTTAATCTTTTTTTCGACATATTACTCAATTGTAATATACATATTGTTAATATCGAACCTGCTTTGGTCTGATCCGAAATTATTCATGTCATATCAATTTTATTTTTTTGTATTATTCCCGAATAATAATTAATATAGATGATGGTTTGATATTGCACTGAACACCAATTTTGAAGCAACAAGTATCACTTTCAATACTCGATACATATTATTCTTTTGATACGCACTAAGTCCAGAATATATAAATGATAAAAATTTCTTATCTTACTGAGATACAAGATACTTTCTTGCAATAAAAACAGTTAGCGTATAAATTACAATTTCTGGGTTTAAGTATATTTCGACATTTTAATATCTATTTTCCTCTGTGCACTAATTCCTAAGTTACTATTAACACATTCAGTATACTAGTATGTGATAGAAATTCTTCTTTGGAGTCGACCTTAGGACGGAATGAATGAAACATAATCATATGGTTCCTTCCTATGCATCATAAAGCAGTATATTCTCTATGAATAAGTATACAAATATAATTTATACAAAGAAGCAAGACTAAAAACAATGAACGGATATAAATTACTAAAACGAACGCTGAATTTAAGATAAAATTCTTTTATTGCAAATTTCAAAACATGCAAAAACATTTTATGACTATCTTAAACGGCTTCTGCGATTTAATAATTTGTTCGACATAAGTCTGCTATTACTTAAAGTAAAACAAGCATTATTGCTTTCATCTAATCTGAAACTATTTATAACTTGAATATTTTACATTTTGTATTTATCCGAAATTATCATTTCTATTAATGGATAAAGTTTACGCTAAGAGCTAATTTCTAGGTACCTAGTGGCACATTCAGTAAATTTGACTAAAATCTGGAAAATATTAAATATGAACAAGATGTCTTATATTCCTGAGTATCTCACAGCAGTCCGTTCTTTATTGACAATTAAAGAATGAGAATAAATACAAAGAAACAAATATCCAGCAATGTATTACGGCATAATAAACCCATAGATTACCACAAACAAGTGTTTAAAATCAACATGTAAGTGTTTAAAAAAATGCAAAATATACTTTATAAAATAAACATTCTGTTTCTTGACTGAACGCTATATATATCATTTCAACCAAAGTACCGAACTATTCACTGACCGAAAACGTGCACTTATTTTTAAGTAACCAGTATCAATTCTTCTTTTGATAAAAATAGTTTGCGATCTTGGGTTAAGTATCTTTTCGACATATTATATATTGTCCACTAAGCACTTATTCCTAAATTTCCCCTAACACATTCAATCTATGCGGAAAAAAATCTTTTTGAGTCGACCTAAGTACGGAAAATATTAAACATAATGATTTATTTCCTCCCTGAATATCATATAGCAGTATATTCTCGAATTATAAGTTAATATACAAATATTATTAATTCATAGAAACTAATATCCAGTAATTTATTTACTGTTTTATAAAATGACTGCCTAAAGGCCACGACAAACAAGTGGTTAACTTGAACAGAACTCGAAAATGAACAGTTTATGTCTAGCCTGAACGCGTTTATTATAACTAAGAATAATAAACGGATATAAGGCACTAACACAAACGCTGAATTGAGATAAGATACTTTTTTTACAAATTGAAAACATGCAAAAACTCTTTTGACTATCTTAAAAGACTTCTGCAATTTAATATTTTTCTTTCTGTATTAGTTTCCTATTGGTCAAAGTAAATATATATGCTGGAAGAAGCATTTTTTTGTTTCATTTAATCTGAAACTATTTATAACATAAAGATTTAATTCATTCGTAATTATCACTTATATAAATGGAATAAATAAATTCGACTAAAGTCTGGAAAATATTAAATGTAAACATGTCTTATACTCCTGAGTATCATACAACAGTACGTTCTAGAATGAGCATAAACAAAGCAACAAATATGCAGCATTGATATACCGCATTAATAAGTCTCCCAGATGACCACACAATACAAGTGCTTAACATCATAATGTATGTGTTTAAGAGAATGCAAAAACGTACTTTATAAAATGAACATTTTGTATCGCGAATAAAACGCTTTATTTAATAAATAGTTTAAAGGGACTCCACTGAAGTTTTTTGACATGATGGGATCGAAAATATTTTATCCAGATAAATGTACCATTTGATGAAGGTTAAGACCACTGATATATGTGCAAAATTTCAGATCATTCGCGCACTTCGCTTTCCAGAATAATTATTCAAATTGTAAAAATATGACTAAAATGAAAAGCGTTTAAACGCTTTTCACTCAAATCGACCTAAGAAAAGCATAAAAATACGATTTTCAATTTATATCAAAGTATATTTTCTTAATATCTTTGAATATATTTCTGTTTGAAGTGCCCTAGCTTAATTATGGAAGAAATTCAAACGTTATGTTTTTAGGCTTTTAAACCTCAGTGGAGTCCCTTTAAGCACAATCAGAGCATCCAAGATGCTAAAGCGTTTTAACTATTTCGAACATATAAATGCTGAATTCAGACATGGTACCTTTTTATTTACTGATCGAAATCATGCACTAAGTAACCAGACTCACTTTTAATATATTCAATACAAATTCATCTTTTGATACGACATACCGTAAGTCCTGAATATATCTTACAGAAAAACATGATACTTTCTCAACAGTCAAATTGAAAGCGACAAAAATAGTTTGCGAAAGAATTACGATTTCTTGGGTGTAGTGTATTTCGTATTTCGAAGATGAACTATTACACATATGATGACAAGATATTCTTATAAACTACCAGAAATGCTATATCCACTTATGAATGAGCGGACGAAAGACATTGTTCATTTATGAACTTTGATTGGCATGCTAGAGATTAGAATATTACTTGTTATTTCTTTCATGAGGTCGTGGTATTAGTATAGCAACGGATTATAACATGTTATTGCAATCATTTATGAATTCCATATGTGTAAACGCTATGATCAACACGTACCCACACACATTTGTCCCTTATTATGTACATGTTATCGCTATTAGCGAAGACCCCCTTAAGGTATCTGTTTCACACTTTAAGTTATTAAAAAAAGTATGACACTGGTTATATTACCATGTTGATCACATGTTGAGGGCATAATTGTTTATTATACAATAATTGTAATATCTATTAATTTTAATTTAAAAAAAAAAATACAAATTTTATGAATATCGTTTTCTTTTATTCTTTTTTTGTGTTTATGTGCTATTTTAATACTGAGTTTTTACTACTCTTTTTTATTAAAATTGTAAAAAAAAATTTTAAGAATTCAATTGTCATATTGACCGACGATTATAAGTCAAAGCTTAACTGGAAAAAGTCAGTAAATTATGGTTTATCTTTCAATATATAATATTGTTTATTCTTAAACCATGTACATGTACATTGTATTTTTCTTTATCATTTTTTAAATTATCGATTCAATTGAATAATTCATAAAATCTAATTTGTAACTTTGAATAATTCCTCGGCATCTTTACTAAACACGGATAACAAATTGAATAATTAAATAAAATGTTTTCAAAGTTGATAATGTCATTTTAAATACCATAAAAAATGTACCTTTTTCTCAATTATTGTACATATCACGGATTTATATTACATATAAAATCCGTGTACATATTTATTGTTTTTATCTCATATAGATAAAATGAAACATGCTATTGTTGTTTTTTTCTAATTATAACGATATCAAACATCTACTCCAAAACCGGGAGAGACCGGACAATATAACGTGTGGTACTATTCGCCGGTCACTAGTAAATCCTGGTCAAAATAGACCGGGAGAGACCGGCATTTACCGATAGGAGTGATAAAAAGATATATCTATAAATAGGTTTTTGGAATATTTAGGTCATCAACTGATCATTCTAGGATACATGTACAACAATAACATACCATGACATGATAACCGACTGTGTACTACAAAATGATAAATAAAAAACCCCGAAGAGCGCGATTTATTGACGGAAAAGGTTATTTCATTTGTAAATGTTTGCATTGCGAAAATTCATTGTCACATATCGCGACATTTCATTCTTATTTAATAATCAAGCACCCTCATACCGATCGGAATTTTCGGCTTTTATTATGACCGACTAAAAGGCTCGAGAAGTTGCTGTCGCCCTTTCACAAAATCTGATTTCATTCCATAAGAGCGCCGCGCTTCGGCGCGGAGGCCAAAAATCTTCTCTGGAGTCGACCTTAGTACGGGATATATTAAACATAATCATGTATTTCTTTCCTGAGTATTATATAGCAGTGTATTCTCTATAAATAAGTATACAAAAATTATAAATACAAAGAAATTAATATCCCGCAATGTATTACCAAATACTAAAAACCCCAGGTTACAACAAACATGTGCTTAACATCAAATGTAGTTTGCGAAAGAAATACAATTTCTTGGGTTTTGTATATTTCGATATTTCGACGCTTATATATAATCCACTAAGCACTAATTTGATTAAACATAATCATGCATTTCTTTCCTGAGTATCATATATCAGTCTCTTCTCTATAAAGAAGTTCATCTATACAACGATTATAAATACAAAGAAAGAAATATCCAGCAATGTGTTACTGCATAATAAAACTCCAGATGACAACACAGACAAGTGCTTAACATCAACATGTATG
>NW_026862231.1:0-33686 GCF_026571515.1 Ruditapes philippinarum | reverse complement strand
TGGAATACGAAAATATCTTGAAAGCCATAGGCAATCTTTAACAAATGGGTGCCTGATCGGGATCAAGTGTGCAAAGTTTCAATGCCATATGTTCCAATGGACTTCGGGAAAAATTGAGGTGATAGACGCCAATGTTCAGATGACTAGGATAATTCTACTTATTCTTATCGAATAATCGAGTAAAAATGTGACATCTGCTTTGAAAGTAGGAATGGCATCTGCTTGTAACAATAGACCACTATACAATCAACATAATGCGCCCCCAGCAGTGCTTTCAGCGCTTTGATTTCTTTATATGTGAAATAAAATTACTTTATTGCATCTTTGCATGATTAAAGCCATAACATATTGCACAGTTATGTTGAAAATAAGACAATTCAAACAAATATTTGTAATGAAGAAAGGAAATAAGTAAATAATTTATTAAATAATTTATCATGAATAAATATTGTTGGATATCTTTTGATGATGCACAGCGGGTCACGGGAGCCAGACGTTTTGCTGGATATTTGTATCCGGGTAACCTGACCACCGATTCAACTACAGCATGCACGTGGTCTTTAAATTCAATTATTTCTTTTTTTCATTATGCTGAGTTTATACCACGAAGTTGTAAAGTATAGCATTTTGTAACTAATTGTGATTTAGTAAAACTAAACTGAAAACTATATCCTTTAAGCCTAATGAGGTAATAGGCTTATTTTCATATCAGACATCAAGCAATATTAATCTGGAATAAGAAACTTTCACTCTAACAGAAGACACATTTGCTATTCCAAAAACACCACATACTTACAGACATGTATTTAAATAAATACATTCACTTCCAAATAGAATGAAATAAAACTATTTTCTGACAGTCTAAAAGAACAATTAAGAAAATGTTTTACAAAGCAATTAAGGTTTACAAATTTGTCTGCTAATAAACGTTTGTACCATACACACAGTTAATTGCAAACCAATAGTTGATGTCAAATAAATAATTAAAAGATGCACGTTATTGCTTACTCCTTTGATATAGAAGAAAAATTAAAATGGATTGAATGCAAGAAGTCTTGAACTAAATTTTAGGAAATCAGTATTTTTATACAATGAAAGACATGGTAAAAATTTCTTCTATTTTTAGTATAATTTACCACTAAGATATTAATAGGTTGCCCTGTTTGGCAGAAAGGGTGCATTTCGTTTTTCAATTTTACTTTGATATTATGCTTTTAAATTACCGGTGATGGTAGTCAAATAAACAAAGTAACCTCATTCTAAATTACAGAAATTAAAATAAAATCTGATGATTCAATTAATAATTTGAGAAACTGTTTTGTCTTTGTTTTGTGTCGTTGTTTTTACATTAAAGTGGTTTAACTAATTGGCAAAGAACATTTTCATTTTTCTTTTTTTGCGTTCTATTTCTTGTTACACAAATTTGAAAAAAATAAAATAAAATGCTATCAGAAACGTTTTCTTTTAAATATATTGTGATATTTACAAAACATCCTGAGTAAAGTCATAAAAGTGTGAAAGAAATTGTTGACAGTGCAGAAGGAAATGATGACAAAGTGAAATAATTAAACTAAGAGAATAAGTTGATCTATTTCTTATATCTTTGCTCATAGCTGTGTCAATAAGAAAGGATTCTTGCTGGAGATCTTCACAATATGTTTCCTTGATTGAATTTCTATCATCTCTGGAATTAATCAAGGAGTAGTGTCTTACCAGGCCTTTCTCCTCTCACGACAAAACATGAAGATTTAATTGGTCTCATAGAGGTTGTTACCTAATTTTCTATCATTAACGTCAAGTATTAAAACAAACAAATTTCAAGAACGAATACTAAATTATCATGCCGTTTACAAGTATGTTACTTAAGAAATAATATATCCCAAACAGTGATTGTATCGCTAAATAAAATCACTGTTTTGAGTTCGGATGCGAGGAATTATATCACGAGGGCGTAGCCCGAGTGATATAATGATGCTCATCCTGCATATTATTGTACGTCTTGCTCGAATAAGGGGGAATATAAACGTTTTTCACAAAGAAAACAATGTGGCATTCTGTGTTTTAGTTTAAAACATATCTATTTCCCGAATACATAAGTTTGCATTTTTATATTTAGAAAAAGATAAGAACGGAAGACTAAGTCTTATAAAATTCTTCTCATTTTTAGTGTATTTTTATAATATGTCGAGTTTGTACTATTCCAAAAAGTATGACAAAAACGGAATATAAATATTTTAGAAAAAATAAAGATGCAAAAATGTATAAGAAGAAAGAAGGAAACTGTTTAGCAATAAAAGTGACTGAAAGGTATTGTTTAACTGTGTGTTTTGCAATTTATTTTATAACTATGTCACTGGTGTAACTATTTTGATATAAGCTCAATTGCATGAAGGCTGTAGATGATTCTCCTGCTTCATATTGCTTATGTTAGACTGGTTTCTGTATTGAAGTATAATATATATATGTTTTGATAGTAAAGGGAAGAATGTGAAATTGTTTAACAAAACCATCACATTATTGAATTACTAATGACTTAAAGATTATTCAAATTTACTGACTTACAATAATTATATGATCTTCCAATGAGTCCGAATCTTACATGTGATATTGGACTTTTTTACGTAGGTCAACAATATGCCTTGCTTGTGAGAGAACAATAGATGGATGAAGGTGACCGACGCCAATTTGTTTTTAAATAATGATATAAGTTCTTGTTTCAATTATGATCATTTTCTTAACAATCTATTGCCTTTTAGTTAAATCAAGCAACGGTAGAGTCAATTAATCTGTTTTTTCAGTACATTTAGCTTTAAAAATAATAACTTTATGATAATTGAAGTCAATTAATTTAGTTCTTTAAACGTTTTATTGCGGTGACAATGTAATTGAAGTCTAAAGACATTTCATAAACAATAACAATAAAATTACCGTAAATGTCACAATGTAATAAACAAGAAATACAATACCGAAAAACAAGAAAATGTTGATTGATTGAACAAAGTCATAGTAGAATTATAATTATGTTGGTTAATACAATTATCTTGAACATTCTTTGAAACAATACAAATTGAAGTTTGGTAATAATTTTGGCTTATATCTGTTTATATTTGATATTTACAAGAAGTTGGAGAAAAAAAGAATTTTGTTTATTCAGAACGAAACCGCAAAAACGTTTCAATTTTTCAAAGACATTGTAAAATACTATGACACCAGACAAATATTCCACCTAGTTTTTGTCAATCTTAAGCTGATTGAGTGGCGTAAATATTTGAAAATAAGTACAAAAAATAAATTAGTTAATATAAATTGTCTTTAGGATATGCAAGCAGTTCCTGTATTTTCTCACATATTCCGTACTTATAGTCTAATCTGATAAAACAAGAATTGCTTTTCTTTGAACTTTTTATTTTTTTTTGATGGAACGGGGATTGTTGTTGTTGTTGTTGTGGTTTTATTGTTGATGATTTTTTTTCTTTTTGAGCACTTTTATAAAAACATAATCATCGTTTTTGTAATTTTCGGTTTGTTAATTTTCTTCAACATATATTTTTGTCGATGTCGTTTTGCTGTTATTATTCCAGTCGTTGTCATTTAAAGTTGAAGCGACTGTCGGTGTTAGAGAGATAAGGACATATGTTCGTGATTTAATATTATTTGTTATCGTATTATTTAGTAATTGAAGATGTGTCAATTCAATGTGTAAGTGTAAAATAGTTTCTGCAGTAGATACAAATGATCTTGATTTTAAAGATGTGAAATATTTCAATCAGTTCAACTATTCTATGTCGGGGATATCAAAAGCTATAAATTTGGTCACAAAATGCAACAATATTAAAAAATAATCGTTTTTATATTATCTCTTTTTTGGTATTTATCAAATATATTTAAAATGATTGATTGATTTCTGTCACTTTTTTTGCAACTGAAACCGTATTGTTTTATTAATAGAGTTTATTATATGAGTATCATGAACTGGTATTTACATCCAGTGGATTTAACTAGAATATGATATGAGGCGCGGAAGCACTGAGTGTAATCATTTCCAGTAAACTCCATGGGAACCAAATATAGGTACATATTAAGGTAGTCCTATAACAATCTTTATTTCATATACCTTGTCGAATTTGAACCACATAATTAACCATGATAACGTAATAGGTATAGCATAAGCTACTTTGGTATCACACTTGCGTGTGCTCCTGACTTTTTTGTCAGATCTTTTTTGTGCATGTGATACGTGCATACAATGTTAAAACAATATGAACATGTGTGTAAAAATAGTAGATTCTTATCTATGTGATGTTTAGAGAGAGGGTCTTGTAAAACATAATATTTAAAAAAAAAATTCAAAGTTTTCTTATTTGTCTAAGTTATATGGTGTATCTGGTAAATCGTAATTCTTTGAAACTCATCAAGTTGACATTCAATGTGAAAAAAAGATCGGGAAGTTTAGCAAATTATCTTGGCCAGACAAAAATAACATTGATTGTAAACTTACTTAGACATATCTAAATTAACTTTCTACAATGTCATGATCTTATCGGTTTGTAAGACTGTGAGTTATTTGCATCATTATTTAGAACAAATGTCACGAGACAATGATCAATGTAAACTTAAGAAATATGGTGTCCGGAGTACTTCTTTGCAGGGAATTTGATACAAATACTATCTTGTTGACCATTTGGTGTTTCTTTTGATTGTATTTTTTATTTTGGGTGGCGTCTTTTGAACAATCATATTTGCTCTACTTTAAATTTAGAATGCTATTGTCATACATCTATAGCAATGTAATTGGTTTCATTTCTTAAAACTGTTTTCCTTGTGTCTTGTAACAATTTTCCAAAATAAGTGCTCATTGACTTTACAACCGAAACCGTCTTTTCTTTTTTTTTTAGAATAAGAACAGTTTAATAAAGAAAACAAGGTTGCATATAAAATGTAAATTCCGACTTAACATGGCGAATGATTGATTCAAAAATTATTATTTATTATATACTTTAAATGAAATATTGAGAAATATTGATGAAATAAAAAACTTTTGTAACATAACATAAAATGTTGAAGGTGTGAAACATATTAATTTTTTAAGCGTTTTAGTATTATAGACCGAACTTCAAACCGAACCAAATCCATCAGCCCGGGTCTTAATATTTAATCTTTTATGCTTATTTTTTTGTCATAGCTTTTAATGTATCCCCATTACATGTGTGTTCAGGGAAATGAAAAGTATACCACTGGTAATCATGCTACCACAAACAAGAATCTTTCTTTTTCCTCCCACGCGCGTTTACTCATTCAGCGCACTAGAGAACACGCTTTTTTCTGCCAATAAATTTCGTACACTGCACTCTTATATTACGAAGCAAGGCCTTCTCAATTCTGAGGGATGTGTCAGCAGCTGAAAGATTGCTCTAAATATGCAGGTATTGCAATATCCATTGGTATAAATCACTACTAAGTTAAATTTTGTATCAAGACTTTTATGATGAGAACTTCAAATTGACCAAATGTGTCAATATATTATGCTGGTTTAGATAAAAAAAATATACCATAATCTGTTAAAGATGTACCCAATAAGTCGTCAACCTTTACGTAAATATTTATTATTTATTCTGAGCCTGAAGCCAAGTACTGATATAGCGAATGTCGTTCGTTCATCCTTCTAAGGTTTTAAATGCGAAAAAATTGTCCTAATAAGATTTCGTTAACAAACATCGTGAGGCAAATCTACTTAAGCCTAACAAGATTGACTACAGAGTTTTTGTCTAGTACAATATATTTCTCTGACAAGATTCTAGAATTATACGGTTTAATCTTATGTAATGATCTGAACAAAGGTACGAAGATATTCATATACATATATAATTATTCCAATGAATGACGTTTGTCATTCTCAAACTTGATTATTGGCATAATTACTTTACATTAGGGCATTAATCTAATTTAACTTACAGTTCTACAGAAATAGAAAATTCTTTTAATTTGCTTAATTTGATAAACCGAGTACTTTTATAGAACAAGCATGGTGTCATGAAATTGCATATACTTTACCAGATTAATTAAATGCACCAACATTCGTACATTATATATCAAGAAAGAATCTGCGGACTCGGTATTGTAGAATAGCACACTTGCTACAACAAATACAGTAGATTCTGTTGGTTTTTATAATTTGATAATAAAACAATTTATATTTTAACCTCAAATTAAACATTATTTTTGTGTTATACAAATGCTAATATGTATGTCTCCTCACAAGAAAGTAGACATCAGTTCATATTTACTATTTTATAATCTATACTTTATACAATAATTTTGTCATAATTTGTTCCAGTTTTTGTATTATTGGTATTTGTTTTGGCATATATAAATCTAAAATCCGGGAAACAGTTGTATTTCTTATTTATTTATTTATTTATTTATTTAACACGAACATGCATATTCCTTTTCTTCTAGAAACGGAAAGACATGTCGGAGGAGCTCAGATGAATAAGCTCGTTGATGTCCTGGACAAAGTATAAGAATACATTTTACACTACTGTCAGCAGAATTGTATTTGTACTGAGTAAGTGATAGCAACATTTAAACTGCAAATTGTTGATATAATGTAGTCAACATGTTGCGATTATTTTTATAACAAGTGTTGCCTTGTTTAACCTATTAAGCTTTGACTTGAAACATTCCTTGAAGATTTTAGAAAACAAAATGAATCAAATGCACTTAACAGATGAGGTTATTGACAATAATTTACTGGAATTTGAGAGTTATTTATTGAACTTTCTCATGAGTAAAGAAATTACCTTTTGATTTCAGAAAAGGAAGTTTGATAATTTTTGCAGTACATGCAGTAATGTCAAAGAAAAACACGCCAATGCTGATGACAAAATTGGTAAATTGTTTAATGAGCAAATTATCTCGACTTTTTTTAAAGTAACAAATTTGAACAATTTCCTTGAAGTTTCGCTTCGTCATGAAAATGATAAAAATGCTTTTTAACATTTTCAAAAAGAATGTCATTTATTTCGGCAAGGTCGAAATATACCTGTACATGTATATAGACAATTAACTGACAATAGTTTCACTCAGTTTGACATACTAAATAAACAATTCTCATCTATTGCCTTGAAATTATTTAATAACTGATGATTTAAAAAAAAACAAATATTAAATACAATGTAGTTTGATTTGATTCCTTAACTTTTTCAAGGATATAATTGTGTAGCATTATGTTTTTGGCTTAATGTCATTTAAAACAGTTTTCCAGACGCGAGTGCAAATTTTAATGTACAAATTATTAAACACGGAAACAAGAAACAGAATATGTTTGCTATAGTAGCATATTTCTGCAAACAGTTAGGTATTTGATCATCACGTAAATTATCTGAAAAAGCAGTCAAAAGACAAATAAAAATCTAACTCCCAAAAAACTGTCAATTGCCAGTAAGATAAGTGTCTACAATCTATAAAGCTGTCGTGTTAGTCCGTCCGCTCGTCCATCCGTACGTACGTCAATCAGTCGGTCGGTCAGTCAATTTGTTAGTTAGTTAGTCAGTTAAGTATCAGAAAAACTTATATCAAGAAAGATTTATAGTACTTAGATAATTTGGAATACGTCGGACATATCCCTAGCGATTCAAGTTATTTTCTGACATATATTTAGTAGTTATTTTTGAAGAATTTTGTCACTCTTTGAATTTCATATAAATGTTTACCCTAAACCGTTTAGAACTCAGCATTTTACTGTTCGCAAAAATATATCACCATGGTTCGTTAATTCAAATAAACCATTAAAAAGCAAAAATGAACTATATATTTGATTTCAATTGTTTTAACATTCCTAGTTTTACACAAATCAAATGTACAATTCAATAATGTTTTGTATGTCAGTTTTAAGATAAACACATTAATCTAGCCGACCTTAACGCTTTCAATGTCAGAAGGGTTATCAATTTCTTAAACGGGGCGTGAAGTTTGGCAGCGGCTACAAACGATATTATTCATTCTCAATAGAGCTTGAAATGAAGTAATTGTTCCGATTTTTATTTTCTCTTGTCTTTATCAGATTAAATAATATGAAATGTTACATACCAAAGCTCATTTGAGATGTTAACTTTGGTTGTAAGTTTGTTTCCAACAGTGTATGAATATCAGACACTTTCAATGGTAAGCTTTATAACTATCAACCAAAAAATAACTTTGTTTAGTCTAACTTTTATCCTTTATCATTACCCTCATCTTTTCTAGAATTGATTATAAAATGGACATTTTCAAAGAGCTACTAGCTTCTTTATATCACAGGGAAAACGAAAGATTGTGATCGTGTTGTACCATTTTGTTGACTTCTTAATTCGTTCTCAATAAAACTAAGACAACAACACGAAATTTATTTTGATTTAATTAAATGTTAAAATACTAGTGATGCAAGTGTACAATCGTCTAAGTTGATGGCTGAAAGTTGTGTTTATAGCTATCGTATACGGAATAAGATGTACAAATGTTCGTAGATGACCGCCAGAAAAGGGGCGTAAAATGGCGCGTGCGATGTTTCGACTGTTTATATAAAGTAACACACACAACTTTGGTTATAGCATGACCAGACAATGCATCTTATCAGACATTTTTCGTTACAACGTTATGATTAGAGCATGGATTTGTGTGGCGGTTCTCTCTTAACTTATGTTTTTCATAGATTCAATTACTTTGTTGTCCTGGCCAACTTTAATGATCCTTCTTATCAGTTTATATATTCAAAAATCTCGTTTTCCTCTCACTGAAAATGAAATGGTTGGCAAGGTACTTGTCTGCTTCTTGTTTGCTATATCAGTAATGATAATATCCTCATAGAATTACAATATTTGTCTGCATTATGTAACTGTCATGTTTAATTGCTCTAATAAATATAAATAGGACGTTTAACTTTATCAAGGGAGAGTTTAAAAGTCAGTATAACTATGTATACAGAGATTTATATTTGTTATGATAACCAAAATAAATATTTTTTAACCATTTGTTTAGATAAAATTATATTGATATAGTCTTATTAAAATGATAAAAGCTTTTTTGAATACTTTTTTATATAGATGTACGTTTTCAATGAGTATCATTTTTTTAAATGATACATTATATAAAGGAAACGATAAACTATGGAAGGGAATGTCCGCCATATTTATATGTATCTTGATGACATGTTTATATATGCATGTAACAAATCCATGATGATTGCATTCTTATTCAAAGATTTGTTTACTGTAATGTAAAATTGTAAATATTTCAAATTGTGTGTATACTCCTACTACATTGAAAATACAAGCAATCATATTTATCTTATTTCCAGTGCGATAGTTTACAACAACAGAACATGCATATAGGGACAAAATTATAACAACTTCAAACTTATAATATATGTAAATTCGTAGAATTAAATAACTTAATTTGTTTAATTACTTAAATTATCAAAGTGATTGACTTATTCATATACTTTGGACAGACACTCAACAATCATTTAAAACATGTATGTATATTGCATCATTCATTCATTCATTTGTTCATTCCTTCATATAAACTTCAAGATATGTTTTGTTTTTCTCCTTAAAAAATTTAAGATTGTCAACATAAATACATGAACATAAACTTAATATAATATATGTATTAACAAAAACTTTGATTTTTCTGTTTAGGCATAGATCTTTGATAAATATTGAGATTTTCATGTTTGAAGTTTGATTATATATAGGTTTAAACATATTTCAATATTTTTAGATTAAATCAATATACCGGTCATTTCATACGGCATAATCTAAAGAATTTATCGGGTTGCCTTTAATAACGACAGGTATCAACACAAATATAGTTTCATACTTTTTCCTATATATTTAATACGTTCCCAGATTCCGGGATTCCTCCCCGCCCAATCCAATTATAGAAAATGACAAATTATTAATAAATAAAGAATGCAACACCATGATGTAAACAATAAAAACGATATCAAATAATATTAACTTGCTACCCCACCCCTGTATCATTCGATGAGCTGATGCTCTTTATGAACTAATCTCATTGTTGCCAGGTGAAGGTATTTTTTCCAGAGACGAAACTGCTAGATATAATGTATTAATAAGTAAAATTTACACATAAGTTGTAATGTCATATGAACATTTCTAAAGATCTAGCAGAATTTGTCAAACGAGCACATTTGAATTTTAATGAGGAAATTAAAGTATTGTTTAGAGTTTTTCGTTCAAAAATCTGCAGATAAAAGAGTTTACAGGTAAATTGCAATTTTTGAATGAAAAGGTTAATTATGTTCGAACATTACAGCATAAGATAAAGCACCTTCAGGGGACCTTTAAATTGCATAACTGCAGTGATGTACAAGACACTAATTATATATGACGCAATGGCATGTTGCATTTTTTAATCCTGCTACTGTCTATATCATCAGCTGGATAAAGCCTTGCCGGGTAAACTTTTCTTGCATGTCAGACAGGATTATCTACCGTTTACACCGGTGCTAGAAAACCCTGTCTTACACCCCCATGTAAGACAAGTCGCGTGCTTTAAATGACGTCATTGTCGTGCGCCTTTTATGAATGAATTGCGTTCTTAGGATGACGTCACTTAACCGTTATGAATGAAGTTGTAAGTTCATACGCTACTATGAGAAAAAGGGCGTAATGAGAATATTTGTTTTCGTAATTTCTGTTCTGAAAATAATTGATATGTAATATTCAAGAAAAAAATCAAACACCGGCTGTCGGTACAGACGGGAATATCTAGCTCTCTGGTAACTGTTAAAGCGGAAACTCGGCAGAGCCTCGTTACCGCCGTAAACAGTTACCCTCGAGCTAGATATTCCGGTCTGTACCGGCAGCCAGTGTAAGATTCTTATAATCTATCTCCAGTCATTACGTCACATGATGACGTAAAATGTTTAACAGCCAAACAAAACTACATATAATACTATTTTATCGGGGAAAAGTAAGAATGAAACCATCTGATTATTCTAAAAACATGATAAAAAGCAGGATAAATCAAATACATGATTGATGTCGAGATGGAGAAGGCTAAAAGTCGCCAAGATACACTTTCTCGCTCACCGGATAAACCTTCTACATCCCGACATCAACCATGGATATTCTATTTATTTGTTTAATTTGTGGTATAAAAAGTCACATTCAGTGCTTTCAGCGCTTTGATGTATATTGCAGTGTTAACGATCATTTCATTTTATTTTATCATCAAATTGAATTTAATGACAAGTTACTTAAGTAACTTAAAACGTTTCATTACACAAAGTAGCCCGTTTATTTGCTTTTAATGTCTGAAATCGAGAGTTTGGTACGGGTGCTTGCGATACCATAGCAGCTCTTCAAAGTTTCGAAATTCAGTCTCGGTTTTAGGAAAATTCTACAAGAAAATTATCACCCAATCTGATATACGTAAGAATTCCGGGTATCCAGGGTATCTTGAAGTAACTGTAATTATATCACTTAAATCGAGTAATTATCTTTGACGATATGTAAAAGGTCACGTGGATTGTCAACCACGGTAGAGGTGTTAAAATTTAATTGCAATTCATTATTTGTTAGCCATTGAAATAATAATGTATAAAGGACTTTCAAAAACAGTTATCAACACTGTCTGTCTACCAATCAAGGGGCCGTGAGTTCAATCCCCCGCTACTCCACTGAACAAATAAAACAAGAAACATGGCAATGCCATGAAACCAGGTTTTCAATTATCACCATTGTAGATAAATATGTTGTATTTGAAATACAAATACAAGCAACAAACAATGTAACTATGTGCAATGTAAAACATGAATAATGTAGGAGGAATTGCCACAGAGGAAGTGTTCACTATAATTATATTCTGTATATATAAAGGAAAAAAACAAAGGGCCATAATTAAATAAAAAATTATTCAATCACAAAACCCCTACAATATGTGCCAGGGCACTGGATGACAAAGCTACTGTGAAAGTTTGAACAAAATCCGTTGAGAAATGTAGGAGTTCAGCACAGAAATTTTTTTTCACTATATATATCCTATATTGGGAAAAAAAAACAAAGGGCCATAATAAGGTCAAATATTATCCAATCACAAAACCCCTATAATGTGCGCCAGGGCATTTGATGACAAAGCCTCTGTGAAAGTTTGGTCAAAATCTGTTGAGAAATGTAGGAGAAGTTGCGCATGGTAAAAATTGTTCACTATATAATCTGTATAAGGAAAAAAAACAAAGGGCCATAATTAGGTCAAATATTATACAATCACAAAACCCTGACAATATGCCCTAAGGCACTTGATGACAAAGCCTCTGTGAAAGTTTGGTCAAATTCCGTTGAGAAATGTAGGAGGAGTTGTGCACAGAAAATTGTTCACTATATATCCTATATTGGGAAAAAAAAACAAAGGCCATAATAAGGTCAAATATTATCCAATCACAAAACCCCCACAATATGCGCCAGGGCATTTGATGACAAAGCCTCTGTGAAAGTTTGGTCAAAATCCATTGAGAAATGTAGGAACAGTTGGGCACAGAAGAAATTATTCACTTTATATTCTATATAAGGAATAAAAGCGAAATCATATAGGCCTTTAAAATTATCTTATAATCATTTTATTTTATTTTAGGTACATATTGTTATTCCTGATGCGCCCCTGTGCAAATAGATTACATAAGTATACATAAGAAGCTAACTAGACAGTATGTTTCCATGTATGCATTCAATAACTAGCGTGCTTGTATAACTGTGACAGAAATAATGTTCTCACCTGTATCACAGTTTATATCCATAGCTGCTTTCAGTATAGTTTTTTTGGAAACAAAACCGCCGAATGAAAACGACTTTCATTAAAAATTGCGCTAAATTCCGAGATGGATTCAATGAGATCTTCAGGATGAAGTCAATTCAAGGTCAACATCATATAGAAATATACGCTTGCTCTAAAATTCTTCAAAAAGTTCAAATTTTTTAAAATTTTCAAGTTACAAAGTAGACATGAAATAATATATCATATCTTTTTTAAATTACCTCCAAAGATGATATGACCTTTGACTGCCAAATCAAGTTAAAATCATGTAAACAGGATTTTCAATGTTAATGTCACTGTGACATTGACCTTGGAGCCAGCCATGCGGAACATGCGTTCTGCACGTCATCTTGATGTGGTAAACATTTGTCTGAAGTTTCATCAAAATTCTTCAAAGGGTTGAAGAGTTACAGAGCGGACAGGATTTTCAATGTTAATGTCACTGTGACCTTGACCTTGGAGCCAGCCATGCGGAACATGCGTTCTGCACGTCATCTTGATGTGGTAAACATTTGTCTGAAGTTTCATCAAAATTCTTCAAAGGGTTGAAAAGTTACAGAGCGGACACAATTTCGTTTGACGCCCGCCCGCCCATCCGCCCATCCGCCCGCCATACCCCAATCTAATAACCAGGATTTTCAAAATTGAAAACCTGGTTAATGACTACAAGACAGACAAAATAAATGATACGAAGACGAATTATCAACGAGGACTGAAAACAGAAAATCACGGAGACGAGGACTGAGAACAGTAGAAAGGAGACTAGGACCGATAACAGTAGAACGGAGACGAAGATCGATAACGGATGGACTGGAAACAATGGACGGAGACGTTGACTGACGGAGACGAGGAACGAGATCAGTTATAAAGAGACGAGAACTGAAAACTGAAGAACGGCGACAAGGATCGAGTACAGAAGAGTACCGTGAACAAATGCGCGGAGACGAGACAAACAAAAAGTAAACTCGGTATAAATACAAATACAAACTTCAAAGATCTAACGGAACAAACAGCAAAAGACATTCAAAAAGGGACTTCGCCTGGCAGACAACAAAAAAAACTTAACAAGACGCTGAATGAAACAGAAGACATGACACGAAACGGAAGAGAAAGCAAACACTTAATGGAACAAGAAAAGGACATCAAAGATACAGACAAGAGAAGATTTAACAGAACAGACAACACAAAAGGAAATACAAGAACAAGAAATACATGCAACAACAAAGACGTAACGGAGCGTTGTACAAGACGCTGAATGAAAGTGGCAATAAGATAGAACAACAAATACGTAACGGAGCAAGGAACTGGATAGCACATTATACAACACACGGAACATGACAACAAATTACAGTTAGCCTGCCAGACAAAAACAAAGATGAACAGAGTAAACTTATTCTGCCATTAACTCTGGCCATATCTAATCAGTCTAATACGACCAATGTTAAAGGAACTCCACTGAGGTCCAAAACTTTAAAAACCATAAAATATAAATTTTTCATATCGATTACCTGGGCCACTGAAGACAGAAAGATATGCAAAAGATAATTAAGAAATATACTCAGAAAAAATCAAAAGTGTATTTTTGTGCTATTTTTAGCCCGTTTCGTAATTCTTTACAATTAAAAGAATTATTCTGGAAAAAAAAACAGATAAAGCGAATGATCGACATTTTGTACAGAAGTTATTGTTCTAGTCCTTCATCAAATGGAACTATAATCTCGGAACATTATTTTTAGTTCCATCACATGGAGTCCCTTTAATAAGACACTATGCACACAAATATTAAAGAAAAAAGACTTTCAAATAAATTACTTTCTGTAATGCATTTTAATTTGAATAATTTGAATGCAAATCATGATATGCATATATATCAATATATAAATGTGACAGAATTTACTAAAACAATACATCATTTCACAATAATTAATCAATTAATTTCACAAAACAGTCATTTGTATTTAAAGTAATGGATTTCATATCCGATTCATTCGGTTTCTTTTGATATATTATAACATTAGGCTAACTGTACCTAAATTGAAAATGATTGTCCAAGGAGGGCATTTATGCTTTTAGTATGTCTGTGTGTTTTAATTGACTTCTAATATTAACTAAAGGGTCATTTTACAAAGTACGGATAATTATGTAATTAAGCAAAAAGATCAGTATATTATCACAGTTAAAGTGGTGTTTAATTATTATATATGATAAAGATATGATAAAGAGGTTCAACTTGTCAAAATAAATGAATTCTTTGTGCTATGAACCGGGATGATTTTGATAAAAATTGTATTTCTATAAATAAATGCACGTTCAGCAGTTTTATATAAAGTTATTTATATAAACAATAAGTTATTCATAATTTTTTGTCAAGCAGGATTTGTTTACCTGTATGACGAGTAGTTACATTTTTTTTTTCATTTTCTGTACAACCTGTATTTATTATTTAAACTTAGCATCATCTCTTTGTATATTATATATTTCTATAAACAATCATTAGACAGAGTTTTCTCCGTTTGATTATATTTAAATAAGTATTTTCACATACGTATATTTAATAAAAGTCTTCATTTATTTTCATTGATTCCAACACTTTTGAGAGTTGAAAAATGAGTACCGCTCAATTCGGTGCTAGGTTGCATGAGGGATGTTTCACTTTTTCATTGTTCTTCATGTACAGACTCAGTCAAACCGAATGTAATTGTGTTCTGATTAATACTTCCGAGGGATCACACTTTATCCAGGTTTTATATTTCACAATAGCAGGTTTCATTCGTTTATGATATACATCCCTACAGAACGTCAGTCGTTAATTGGTTGTTTAGAATAATCTACTTTTAGTGGAAATATCATATTCAATTTACGTCTTTAAGTAATGAAACAAATGTTTGGCAAATTATTTGATATTTTATTACACAGAATAATTAAGGTATGAGCCACCTAATGGGCACTATAAGGAACTATAAAATTGACAACATAGGTCAGTTATATACCTTAAAAGACACAAGAAAGCAAAATTTAAACAAAGTTTACCGTATGGTTTACGAGTTATGGAGATTTTTTCTAAAGTAAAACTTTTGCGCTATTAGAAGGCTTCTTTTTCAGAAATGAGAAAACTCTAATTATTCTATTATATAATCATTATGAAATAATGTTTTCCTATAGAAAATATTTAAGAAACAAATAATAGCATTCAGCTAACAAATGACCCAGCAAAATTATTGTTTCTACTAAAAATATTTGAAATATGTATATAAAAGTTACCCTACCCCACCCATTTTAAGTAGTTGTTTGATCATTTTTCTACTTGGATTATCGATAGCCTTATTCAAAATATCCCTAAAATTTACTCAAATCAGGGGCTGTTTTCAAAGTTTGCATAAATTTTTATAGAAGTATATTAGATGCGCTTGTCAAATATAAAATACTTTTACCGTCTAGTTTTTATTTTATTAGACTTTGAAAAGATCAGGTACCATATTTGATAATAAATTTGGCACAATTTAGCCAATAAATACCAATAATAATTTTATAATTAAAATTAAACACTTTTTTCTTATCAAGAGTGATCTGAGTGACACAAATAATGTGCAAAGAAAAAAAAAGAAAGAAAAAAAAGTTGCCTCTTCTGGGGCTTGAACCCGCGCCCCTCAGTTTTAATGCATTTGACAGTAGTTCTAGCCTATTTGAGTACTCTTCAACGTGGAGGTAATGCATTAGGTGGGTCATACCTTAAGAAACCCCAACGGTATTATCTTCATTTCACGTTTGATTAAGATTGAGTATCTTTGTTTGTTATTTTAGCCAAGTTTGAAGTCTTTCCTTATCAATTTATATGAACTAGAACGCGGTTTCGGCTTACGAAAATGTAATCGTTGGCGTTGGTGATGCTAAATGTCGGCTTTTTGTTAGTTAATATAACATTTATGATAACGTCCTCATAGAATTACGATATTTATCAGAATTATGTAACTGCCATGTTTAAAATACATTGATAGATATAAAACGGACACTTTTCCTTATTTTTGAAAAATGGAAAGCCGGTATAATTCTTTCTTTAGACACTATTTTGGCAGTCCATAACGTATAAACTAAAGCAAAACGTTTGCAAAGTCGCCCGCTAGTGCCGACATAATGTATGGAGGGGCACCTGAGATTTGCTCCGCCGATTAGTCTAGAAAGTTCACACTTAATTGAAAAGTGGCCTTAAGCTTCTTATTTTAGGGAAGAAGAAAAAACTATCCCTAAAATTGCTAATTTGGGAAGTAGAAAAGCTGGTGTAAGTTTATCTTTTTGGGAAAACTGCATGATTTTAAAGAAAATTTGCATTGGGAAGAGGAGTATAATCACTGTATAATCTTTTAAATGTTACGATGTGACCTAAAGACCAACAAAAACAATATTTCGCTATAATTTTAATCGTTTTATAAATATGTTTTTAAGTTTGAACAATAGTTTTTGTAAATAAGGATGAATTTATTCAGTCACTCTAACTCCTTCATACATAACATAATTATATTCCATGAAATTATTCTTACATTTTTATTAGATTCAATAGTTGGTATTTGTATTAAGCTTTTTAAAAAATGTAACTAATAAACAAAATATATTTTTATAAATATCAGAGCATCTTTTTAGAAAATGGATTGATATTGGATTGATATACTGCGAAATAATCTTTTTTAATCAATGGTTTCTTTACAACCTTGATGAACTGATACTTCAGAGTTGCAAAATACAGCACAAAATATTATTTATTTGAGTCTAATAAATAAATAGGTTAATTTTTATATCTGATATTAAAAAATAATAAGTTGCTAGCTATTGAAGAAAACGTAATTTTCATTGAAAGTTTCCAATCCGCAAATTGTTGAACGAAGGAAAAAATATTAGACATCACAATTTAAATAAAACAAGAAGTTTCTTTAAAAAAAGATACTCGGCCGAAGTAAAACTGGTTAACTTGTAAATATTAGTTCTTAGTTTTCCTAGAAATGTTAACATAGCTTCCATAACAATGATAAAATAATTTCTTTTAGGGTTATTAATCTTGTAAAATAAACATTTTAAGATGTAACTATGTGTTACTAAAAAACCTTCCGTGTTTCGGTAAGCGAACACCAACATCTACGCGCAGTCGGTAAGGCAATTATTTTTATGAACACTTGATTAATATGCAAAAATATATAAAAAATATCAACATTATTTCAATTGTACACATCAATAATCATATGATATATTACACATTATACTAAGATCTATTGTGAAATAAACTGTTTACTAGGAAACGAAATGATATCTGAATGCAAGATGTATTGTTAAACAGAACTGAGCAATTCAACTAGAAAGTTAAACTGTCCTGTACATTTTAGTATAGAACTATCTTTACATTTTATTTCATAATGGCAGGAGCTATCCTTTGCATTTTAGTTTAAAGTTGTCCTTTACATTTAATATTAGAATGGCCAATGACATTCCCAGATTTCATTTTGTAATTTTAAAATGACCAATGAATGCTCTTCTTCCTGTAAATTTTACAGGAAGTAAAACTGAAAACAGATAATATGTTCACTTATCGTGTCTTCGCCTTTGACTGTTGAGGGTACCGACACGGAAACAAATATATATTTAGGCAAAATAACGATATTCTAATAGGCAAGGACACGAGATCTTTTTCTGTAAACTTATTGTGTCGGCGGTAATAAATCAGCCACCGTACACACGTCTGTTTTCAATCAAAGCATAGATTTTAGACGCATTACTTACCGGCTAGTTAATTCTCCATATTTGTTAAATGAATTAAAGCCGAGCATGACTTGTTGCTAGGGAACGTGGTTGGTGTCAACTAACATGCTCAATCAAACAGAGCATCCAACATTTTCAATTTTGCAATTTTGACGTTCACTAAGGATTTGTTTCTCTACATTATACAAAGTTTGTTTAATTAATGGGGAAAGGACAACTCCATATATAGTTTTCTTTGCATTCTCTTTTGTATAAATTTACAGAAATTACATCAGAAACGCTTTCTCTTAATAAGATTGTGATATTTAGAAAGAAGACAAATTCCTAAATGAATTCATAGAAGTGTTAACGAAATACTGACAGTATGGGAGAAAAATGATGACAAAGTGAAACAAACTAATAAGATTTGTTTTATTCGTTTCTTATATCTTTGCTCATAGCTGTGTCAATAAGAAATAATTCCTGCGGCAGATCCTCGCAATATGTTTCCTTGATTGATTTCCCATCATCTCTGGAATTAATCAATGAGTAGTACCTTACTAGGCCTTTCTCCTCTCACGACAAAAAAACGAGAATTTTATTTGTCTCATAGAGGCTGTTACCTAATCTTTCATCATTAAATCATTTAACAACCCAAAAGAACGTAACAAAACACACGAAACGCTTTGAAAGGGAAAGACGATACGGAAATATACAAACGAAATTTCCAAACAAACGCTCATCGATCATGCAGTATTGGGAATGATACTTAAAATACCTCCTATAGCTGATTCCAGATTTAGCGATTAAGAGTTTTGTATTGAAGTCAAAATACTACTTTGTTTACAGTTTGCTACTTGTATGAAAATCGCCAATAAAATTTTAGACTTGTGAGAGGAAAAAAATGACCCCAAGTCTATCATAAGGTAACGTGTAACCAACGCTGAAAAGCCTTTGACTCTATCTCAATTAATACAGAAGTTGCAGGACTTTGAAATCAATTTTGATGGGAGAAATCAACGCAAAATAGTGATTTTTGGCAATTTGAGATGTCCCCTCGTTGCCATGATAACAGAAAATTTAAGACTGAGCATGTTGTTACAAAGGCACTGGTCCAGTCAACATTTGTGCCAAATTTGATTAGTATTGAAGTAGTGTCATAGTTTTATAGTAATAAGAACTTGTAACAGGAGACTTTTCAATGAAAACAACCTTTTTTCACAAAATGCTCATGCGGAAATGGGTTAATAAACAATATATTCATGTAATTATCTTGATTTATTGAGAAAATGTGGGAGTGTTGTAAATTTATTACAATGAATTCCATAGAACAAGTATGAGAAAAATTTGGCATAAAATATACAGCAATGAAGATCAAAGCAAACGCACTTATTTTACGATGTTGTAGAATATTTCTCACTGATAAATATTATAATTCTGTGCAATTTCTTTTCTAATCAGATTAACTCGTCGTAGAACAGTACTCTTATTAGTTTAGGTACTAGTATTCATACCTAAAGATAATGTATGCCTAAAGGAACCTCCTGCATGAAGAGTATTCATTTTCAGTGAGAGTACAGAGTTTGCATGGAATGTGGGTTGGAGTCTTACTGGGAGCAAACTTTTTATTTTACCTCTATATTCTTATTCTTTTTGTCTAGACAGATTAATGATTCTCTTTTTTTATTTGTTTGATAATTTATCCTTTTTTCAAACTTTCTTATAGTTTACCCTCAAAGTTTCAATTGTAACAATTCCATAAGTTTTGGGGAGTTTTTGCATTGGAATAATTTTAAGAATTGCATAAGGTTTCTTAAATAAGAAGAAATGGAAGACTTATCTTCTGGGTATTAAACGTTTTGTAACAAAATAACTCCTATCTAATGAAATGATTTAGTAGTCTGGGATTAGTTCCCATGAGAATGATCCTATCAAGTAGAAACACATATATACATATACATATTCTGTCGAAATCAATATATTTAATAATGCAGTAGAGTTGTGCCAAAGACATAGTTTGTAGCGATTCTTATTCTATCACTCTTACTGTAATCATGATTTTATAAGCCTTAAATGCGGGGTGAGGAAATTTTGTGATGGAATACAAAACATGAAATGACATTGGAACACTGTAGCTTATCTAATGTTAACAAAATTGATCACAAAATTAAACGTGATGAGCAGAGATGTTGTAGAGAACAATATATGGCAAGAAGCAATCTGTTAATCGTTTTCCTATATACAGTTTTACAAATTATTCATCGTCTTCTATAATGCAGAAAATTGCTGCTTTATAATTTATTTTGTTTTAGATAAATGAATTACGGCTAATTAAGATTACACTCAGATACACAGTTTTTATTATTGCATTTTGAAGAATCACAGATGTAAGATTTTACAGTATATTTATATAATGAATTTCCGAACGATTAACTTCTTTGAATCGTGTTTTACATATCATTGTTTGCTTGTTTAATTTGGCATAATCTCTACCAATCTGGAATAATCTTTACCTATCTTTACCAACATCTTTTCAAAGATTTATTGCAACCATTCATGTTTGATTGGTCTTCAGTTAAGTTCGAGCTTTTTATTTGCACAGTATTCCTCTGCTGCAACCAATTAAATAATTTCTACATGTAGTATTTCATTTCTACCAAAATCATAAAATGTCAAAAAAAATTAACGCTAGGTTTTTCAATCGTCTTTGATTTAAGGATATGAGCGACTTTTTCTATTAAAATATGTTTAAAGTCAATATTTTTTGCAAAGTTGCAAGCACGAACATTAAAGTTTTAATTATAAATTGTCAACATCAAATTCCTTGAATTCACTATTCGACATGGCAAAACCCATTTACTGCTTATTACATACGATAACGTTTTAGTGAACTGTGCCTCCTAGAAAAAGAATAATCAACCTTGTTTACTATTTTTGGATGTTGTCATCGAATAGAACTATTGTTTCGACGAATAATAACAGTGATATAACGACAGTATTAATGGCTTATAATGGCAATACATGGGATTATATTTCAGTCGTTTCCTGTAAAGCCTTGTTACACAAGCCAATGTGAGAGTTTATATCATGTTTTGCTTTTATAGCTGACAATAAAACACGATTGATATCTTAACTTCAGGTTTGCTTAATTGTCGTCTTCGCTTCAGTGATTTTCCTTCGGTATTCTGATAGTATCTAGATTGAATACAGATAAAACTTTTGACTTTTAATCGCCAGCAATAATTTAACGATTATTGTTATGATATAAACATTATAAATCACAAGTTTTAAAATTTAAGTCCATTGAAAGTACTAATACGATAGGGAGACGAAGTTGAATCTATATATATGGTTCAGTTATTAAATGAGTGTTGATGTTGTTCTTTTGTTGTTGTTGTTTGGTTTGTTTCGAGTATTTTGGGAGGGTAATTTTTCATTATACGGATGGTCTAGATTATGTGACCGCGGAAGGATCTATATAGAATTTTGAACCGAGACAGTGTACTGTTCAAAACTTCAAATTGGAGACTATAAATAATGACTGAATTTTTAAAAAGTTTCAATTAAAATGAAATGCTAAGGCACTTCAGAAATCATTTCAGGTAATAACATACTAGTATTATAAGATTGTAATGAATTTGTGAACAAAATAGATGATATGTTACTGAAGGTCTTTTACTGTTGTTCAAAATTTACTAATTCCATGCAAAATATTTGTCAAAACATGCCAATGTAATGACTGATATTAACATTATGTGCAATCATTTTTATCTAACGAAAAAATTTCAATTAACTTTAATCTTTGAAATTCTAATGACTGTCCTTGTTTAAGTTGTTAAGATAGCTTTTTCAGTGGCAGGATACTACGTCATCGCGCACCTGCTGAATGCTCCCACTCGGACCATTTTCTGCAGAAAATTCGTCGACTCGAAGGTAAAACACAATTCTATTATAAAAAAACGTAAGAGTATCAAAAAATCATGTAGCGCACAAAAGAATGGCTATAGTACTTGAGATGATTGTAAAAAAAGTTTATACATATATTGCCTGGTTTAGGCCTGAAAACGGGATAAGTGATTTCCTCAGAATGCTCCCACTCGGACTTTTCCCGAAAAATATAATTTAAATTTAAATTGCGTATATACGAGTATGACGATAAGGTATATGAGCACACGGTAAAGCACACATTTATACTGCACATATACAACATGGCTAAGCGTGTTCCGTTAAAAGAAATACAATGGGTGGCAAATTTCATTATTTGATTACCAGATAAAAGATTTTGTCCGGTCTGTTAAATGAATTAATACTACCTGCTGCAAGAGTAATTATTAACGGAAGATAAATTCATCACAAAAATAATGAGAAAAGCTGTAGGTCTGATCATTTTGCCCGACTGTTTGAGTCATAAATGACAAGATGCCGCACTTCTTTCTCATAAATGTCTCAAGAATAGCTCTTCAATGAAGGAGGATAAAAAGTGATACTTTGTATAGGTTCCATATTCGCGAACTAAAGAGGCAAATGAAATTATCTGGCACACTCTGTGAAATGATTATTTCTAGAATGATATTGTTAATCTTATAAGATTTTTTATATCTATTGCCCTGTTTTTGTGTAAAGGATTTGACCTGCTTTACATTTGGAGCAGTCCATTTGAATTTTAAGGGATTTTAAGATTCCAATAGTATTATTTCACGTATGTAGTTTATCGCAAATGCAAACAACTTTCGATTCCATCATGTTAAAGAGTTAAAAATCAAATGGTGCGTACAACTATTTTAAGAATATTTGTATGATATATACCGAAAGCTTCCGAATGAAAAAACTATAAAATCAAGCAAATGATTTAGCAGTTTTCGTTGTAAAATAACAATAAATGAACGGAAGGTAAAATGTAGAAATCTTATCAATAAATCATTCAGCCACTATCGATAATCTGACAAATTGACTTTATTGCTGTAAACTAATAAAATGTGCATAAAGACATCCATTGTACCTGGAATGATTTTTAAGACATAACCTTGAAATTATATGTGCAATGATTCATAAATTCTAGCTTTCAAGTGGGTGTGGTTCATTTTACATTCATGAATACTTTATTAACGGGGCGTCCGTGGCCGAGTGGTTAAGGTCGTTGACTTCAAACCACTTGCCCCTCACCGCTGTGGGTTCGAATCCCGACAGGGACTTTGGATTCTTTCATGTGAGGAGGCTATCCAGCTAGCTTACGGAACGTCGGTGGTTCTACTCAGGTGCCCGTTCGTGCCTGAAATAATGCACGGAAATGCACCTCAGGTCTTCCTCGACCAGTAAAAACTGGAACGTCGCAATATGACCTATACTGTGTCGATGTGACGTAACACCCAAAACAAACAAATTACAACAGGCATTCTATTCTAAATAAACTTGTAGATCATGTTTTAAATATGTGAGTATCTTATTTATTTAGTCAGGGAACACTATGAAACAGTATATATACACGATATCTTCAACGTGACTGTAAAGATTCTTGTGGTACAAACGAAATATACCATATTGGCGAGCAAGCCGAATAATACCCGTGAACAATTATACTCAAATGTCAACCCTCGAATTTTGAAGGAATAAATTACTGATAATACCAAAGACATAGATGTTATCTATGTCTCTGATAATACATTTCCATCATCACTGCACGACATTGCAAATGTTTAAAAAGTTTTCGATTTAATGCATTACATGACTGCTGGTGGTCAAATCTCAAATAAAAAAAATCTACAACATAAAAAATACGTAAGAGAGTAGGGGAAAAATAAGAAATAAAATGTAAATTAAGAATACATTTACCATACCGGTATTATACTTTATTAAATTAATTTTGAATCTGGACCTCTTTTCGTAGAACGTTCGGAAGATAAATTTGTAAAAGCAAAAGTCACTGCTTCGGTAATTTACATTATTTTACATCTTATAATGCAGTGAATAAAAGGAATTTTCTTTTCAATACATATAAATATTTTGTTATTGAATAATGCCAAGATTTAATTATAGGGTAGATAAAATGTGAGGAATCCTCGCGGGAATTTTCCAAATTATTAGGGATAACATGTAATTCAATAAAGCATGATGTTTTATCAAATTAAGGGGCGCGTGAGAATATGAAGACGTGTACATGATTCTGTCAATTTATAGATAAGTTCCGGGAATATCAATTTTACCACGGTACATTTCCAGGTTTCCTATATGGCATATATTCCGTATATAAGAATATCAAGTAAAAAGTAAAATAAGTAATAAACACAGGAAACAAACATAGGAAACAAACACAGGAAACAAACATAGGAAACAAGCACAGGAAACAAACACAGGAAACAAACATAGGAAACAAACATAGGAAACAAACACAGGAAACAAACACAGGAAAAAACATAGGAAACAAACACAGGAAACAAACATAGGAAACAAACATAGGAAACAAACACAGGAAAAAACATAGGAAACAAACATAGGAAACAAACACAGGAAACAAACATAGGAAACAAACATAGGAAATAAGCACAAGAAACAAACATAGGAAAAAAACACAGGAAACAAACACAGGAAACAAACATAGGAAACAAACATAGGAAACAAACATAGGAAATGATGAAGATTTAACCAGGTTTACTGCTATGTAATTTTCAAATCTTTGAGTAGAAAAAAAAACAGAAACGATATAGATAACTACATTTAATTAGAATATTTCTTTTACTTACATCCAAACATTTCCCATTTCGGTAATATGTAATGATATGTACATGACACTAACCTGTCATGTTAAATGTTCCCAAGTAACGAAGCAATTACATAAAGACACAGCCATGGCTCTGTCATTTGTACCAGCCTTTTTCATTGGTGTTAGAGATAAGTTTCATTTAATTAGAGGGATAGCTTTTCTGTCTTATTCCTATATCCTCGGACATGGTTTATTTATTTAATTAATAAAAAAAGGATAAAAATGCAGGTATTTGATGTCAATATTCATTATACTGGAATGAACCAACTACATTGACAGATAAGAACTTATTCCCATGATCTTTATAGTTAATGTTGAAAGTTATCGCTTCTTTGCTTCCTGAGTTTAAAAGGTTCAATGACGTTAAATTAAATGTTTTCATCTTAATATGGTCATAGCGAAAGATAAGATAGATATTCTTCAGATAAACTTTTTTATTTTGATATTTTATAACCAACTCAACTTTAAAGCTAAATGCTTAATGTTAGTACATGGAAATTCTGATATCATGACACAATGTGCAATGTCTTATAATTAACTTACAAATTTATAAAAGCACTATTTTAATTGCTATGGGCCGTAAATTGAGGTACACAAGTTTTTGCTTTATTTAGACTTTATTAAATTGTAGAAGTAGATCTATAGTCTTATTGATATCTCCTAATTATGTTTTATTGATAGGAAAAATATATGTTACATTAAAAACATTTCCGTTTTTTCCGGTCTCCCCCATTCCGACGATGTTTTCTTCATAATCAATACTTGTTTTTAGTAGATCCGATATTTAATGTAATCTTAAGTGGAAACATTTGTACAAAGAAAACCAACTTGATTTATAATCAAGAAAATCTAAAATAAGCCTTAAAATGTGTCAATTTGTTACTACATGTATATGGATTTTTTTTTAATATATGTTCACTATGTCAATTGCTATGTGTGTTTGACTGTTATCCGAAATGAAAAAAAGATTGCTTTGCAATAAGATATAAAATAACCAACTTCTTTTATCAATATCATATATTAAAGGCGTATGTTAGATCTACATAAGAAACATAGCAAATAAAAACCGAATGTTAGAAATGATTTCAACTTTGCATGATCTTAGATGATGATCATAAACTCGAAAATTCCCTTAAAATGTTTAAATTCTACCTTATATGTTTAGATCTTTCTTTGTGAAAGGTTTTTAAATGCTCAGAAATTAGGTAAAATGTACATACTGGTTGCTAGACGAGATCACTGTCCCGGCTAAATCGTCTATAACATACCGGTATCTGACGGCTTGCTCAAATGAAGTTTATTGCAGAAAAGGGGAGTTCCGATCTACTGTAGTACATAATTCGCAAGGAAAACGGAACAATGAATAGGTCATGGTCGTTCCGAAAAGTGGCGCCTTTATAAAATATAATAAAAGTATCTGGAACAAATCGCTATATTTGCTTTAATTTTCTCTCTTATTACCATATAAAGGCAACTGGCCATACCTCATCGTAAATAAAAAAAAAAAAAATAAATGTATTGTTTATCGAAAATAGGTAAAATTTACTGACTTATAGACGAAACTGCCGTAGAAACTAAAACGCCTACAAGACACGCGATAATCTTGTTTCTTTGCTCTTAGCTCAATGTGCTTTATATTGGTATTCAAATGTCTATTTCGCAACGCAATCCAATCAGACTAATAGTTAGGCCATGTTCTGTTGCGGACAACAGTGCATTTTACAAAAGTTCATAGAGTTTATACAAAGGATAAACAGATTGTCGCATCGCCCATTCTATCTGG
The DNA here is from genome assembly GCF_026571515.1 of Ruditapes philippinarum. Taxonomy (NCBI): domain Eukaryota; kingdom Metazoa; phylum Mollusca; class Bivalvia; order Venerida; family Veneridae; genus Ruditapes; species Ruditapes philippinarum. Next base: position 6,609 of record NW_026862231.1, on the reverse strand, counting down.
CCGCAATCTTTCTTAGGCTATGTTAATTGCCGTAAAAAGATGCATGTAAGCTTTTGAACTGGCTGTTTCACAACAAAAAGCTTACTGTTAACTTCGAAAGAAGGCTTTTCTCTTTAAGATGCTGGAAACCTTGACAAAGGTAGTATTTGCAGGAACAGATAAGATGCTAATGTAACAAGAGCTGTCGATAGGACAGCGTGTTCGACTTTTCTCAATGCTTGAAATTAATTCAAGAACCTGGATAATGTAGAATTTACAGAGTTATGGACCTTAGAGAATGACCTATTATGCTCTAAGTCTATAAAAGTATAAACCCATTCTCTTAATCATTTCAGTAGTTTTGCAGATACCAACTTGTACGCAAAGAATTAAACAGAGTGTGACTTCGACGCCTTTGCCTTGGTTAGGGTGAGTACAATAACTCTCCTTATTTGTTGAATAGTCGAGCTAAAAACGGAGTAATTAAAGGCGCATTATGTCTCAAAGGAGAATTGAAACCAATTTTTACTTCTTTAGAAAGAGCAAACAGACATTTTATAACGTTTAAATAATGGGTTTAGTGTTTGTTAGATGCCTGTTACCTAGCGCGAAATGAGTAATAATTTATCATAAATGTTGCAAAATGTTAACAAAGTAGTATTTTGACTTCCATTCAAAATATGCATTCACTATAACTGTACTAAATGTGAAAAAGTAACAGAAGCAAAAAATGGCTAACGTTATTGACCAAAGAGTAATATTTTGAAAGCTATACCAAATATAAAAGGCTTTAAAATAGAAAATTTAAGCATGATGGGCCTTTAAGAATGACATTTATTTTGCGAATGATATTTTTTCAATAAAATAAAGGGTGTTATATGTTGTACAAATAAAACACTTGTCTCAGTGTTTAGAGTAGTTATTAGACCATTACCTGCTATATGTCTTTAATGAACAAGTTTTCATTTTTGGAATTGGTCATTATCAATTTTGGGGTTATCAAAATATACTAGTAATTCTTAGGTTAAACAGTCATTAGTATAGAATCTTAAGCTTGACATAATGCACAGATGTACAGGCTGCCCTGAAAGGCTTATCACTTATTGTTTAAGCATTCTTAGCGGTAGTAAACACATTACTAAAAATGTGATTTTATACTTATTTATATTAAATCGAAGCATAATATGGGTTGATATTTATGATATTAGATCAATGTATAATATGGCTAAATATTTATGATATTAGACCGATGTATTATATGGGTAAATATTTATGATATTAGACCAATGGATAATGTGGGTTAATATTTATGATATTAGACCGATGTATAATGTGGCTGAATATTGTTTATATTAGACGGTTTTTTTCCAGACACATTTACCACTGATAACAAAACGTTTTGATTAAACAATATTATTCATCATGAAAAATAACCGTCATGTTTCATATAATGAATGATACATAGCTTCGAACTATCTCTTATGCAAGCAACACTAAAACTAGACTGTGGCTATGAAATATAGGATGACGTTATTTTCCTCACTTCATATTTTTCCGATGTTTTCTAATCGATTAGTTACAGCATTTGATATAAAAAGTTAATACATTTTGTAAAATAGATAAAAAGCAACTCTCTCTAAGCAATTGCCTCAATTTTCGATGGAAAAGCACAATTTGTGTTGTCAAAACTTTTTTTTTCTCATTTAACCTCCTTTATTTGTCCTTCCTTTTGCAATTACTGCTCTTGATTTTACAGGATGTACAATCCATTAACTTGGACATACTCGACTGCTTCATGACATGTTTTAATGGTTAAAATTGCTCAACTATTGAACTGGTTTTTAGTCAAAATCGTTGTTCATCCCATTGAGAAGCGTTATTTTGTTTATCAGCATTTTCAATGTAGGTTGGTAGCATTTTTTGTAAGAATATACGAAACTGTGATACTTATAAACAAAACCTTTTTGATATGGATGGTTTAGTAAAAATCTAAACCATGAATAAAAATATGTTTTGTTATTAAACAAGATTGATTTTTTTAAGAACAAAAAATAATCCTGACACTGCAGTAAAACAACTTATTTTATAGAGCAATTTTCGCTGAATGTGCAATAAATATTTGAATGCAACATCACTGTAATTGCAATACAATTAATCGGATATTGAATCTATTGAATTTATTCTGATAAAGGTGGCTGATTCGTGAAATTAAAAACTGATTTATGCCGAATTGTGCTATTGTTACTTCGTGCTCTGTTATCAAATATAAAAAAAACAAGTTTTCTGTTGATTTTGCGTTTTGTAATTTTGTTGTTAATTTATTCTGTTACTTGCAACTTTCCTATATTTTCTTTCTTTTTTTACCAATTTCGCGTACCTGATCATGATTTTCACATGAAACAGCTTTAAGTCTATCTTAAATCTGTTGAAGTCTATTTAGAAATTGATTCGATTGGATAATGAATTTGTTTCGTTTAGTTTTACGGCGCTGAGCGACACAATTTATGTCGCCGAAACAGTAAAGATGATTTGGCTAACCTCGGTTGTTATAAACTTAAAGGTCAAAAGCTAAAATATGCATAGACTCGAGTAATTCGAACCCATTTATGCTTATGATCACGCAGGGTTAAACGGTGGCTGCAATTCGGATGCCTCCACCAGTACAGGCAACCCCTCAGCCACAAAGGGCAGATTTGTGAATAAGGTAGCAAACTGATGCTGCCTAAAACACTTTAAATTCCAAATTGCAACATAAGTGTTGTTCATGACTGTTAACCAGTGCTTAAGAGGGTGGAAGGAAGCTTGCATTTACTGCTTATGTCCACGAATAAGACCAATTTAATCTGAGCAAGACCATTTAAAATCTGAAAGGGTCGGACTACATGGTTTCTTCTTTTAATTTCAATCTATATCTTATTTAATATTTTTATAAAATTTATCAACAGTAAAATTAAATCGTGCCACTATTATATGGTGATTCCCGAAGAAGTTGTAACATAGAATGTCTCTGTTATTTAAAATGTATGAATAATGTACATAAACAGAATTACATGTTCCGGAACAAAATATTATTATATTGCTATTTTAAGAAGAGTTTTATCCGTTTAGCAATGATTTTGTGCCTTTAGCCTTCATACAAGCATTTTTGCAGTATTCTTTTATAAAATCCAAACAATAATTTTTGTATCAGATATACAGCTTGATAAATTCTAAACACCACGCTAAATATCTAAAAATGGACTTGTCGTTCTTTCATTCTGGACTGTTCATCATTAGTTAATGCCAAATAAATAATAATTTGTATACGCATCTTTATTGTTGAAAAATTTGCTCTGTACAAAAGATGAAATATGCAACTGTAATTATTTTTATAAATAATAACACCTTTAATTATATAATCAAATACCTTAGTATACACTATTTGTCTATCAATTTCTATGTTTATTAGCTGGTCTAACATAAGTATAACTGATAAGTTATCAGATAAAACTTATCATATCCGAAACGGAACTAATTTTCTGGACGTGTAAAATTCCTCTTTCGTTTTCGATGCCAATTATTGATTGCAACAGTATCATATTTTTTATTGACAGGTGTTTAATTTGCGTTCTGATTATGATGTTTAATGGTTTAAATTTGAGCTTGTTTAGATAAAGCATTTAATGCTATCGTAACAGTTTGTGCAAAAGAATTCACCTTATAATGTAAACTACCTGAGTATGTTTGATAATTGATATTTTACTAACAATGTTTTGATGTTTAATTATACTTAAGTAGCTGCTAGATGCTTACACAAATTCATTTTCTTATATCACAAAACATTTCAATAAAATAAAGCCTACAATACTCTAGCCTTGTAGATTTCATGTATAGTGTTCCGATTTTAAAACTTTTAAAGAACAACTTGGTGGTACTGGTTTAATTATTCTTGCACGTCTACAGATTCATGACATTTAGGATTTGATTTCAAATGTGCAAAGTATTTGAAGTAAACACATAAAGATATTTTACATAGCATAATGCACTTGCTGTCCACAATCATTATAACAATCGTGTCGAATATGTAGAAATGGCATTTTCTCTGTTTATCACAGGATTTTAACACCGATTGAAATAAAAATTCAGTCTTGTTTTGCAAATAATACTTATAACGTTATATAAATAAAGAATTGCTTTAATTCGTAATGCATTTCTTAAGACTCATTTGTCTAAACTTACTTGCATCATAGTTTGGGGACCTTTCTGTTGAAAATGTGCCAGAGTTAAATAGTACACATATACATGCACAGTGCGTTAACTGGAGTGCAGGTATTAGTTACCCGCACTCCAGAGCATGCCCATTGATTGGCTCATTTTTGAGTTAACCTTTTATGACGACAGAGAAGTTGAAAGCGATAAAAATATCATATTCAGATGCCCGTTCATTGGTAACTTTTTTTCTGGGGTTACATATTGCGACAACAGGGAACATATTTTTATGTTTGACTATGATACAAAAGAGAAAGAACATCAAAACACTCAGCAATCTGATTAATACTCGTGGGGCTACGCCCCCTCGTACAAATCAGATGGCCTCGTGTTTCGTTGCTCTTTCTAAATTACTTGTCTGTTGATTTTGGAAAAGTCAACTGTAATTTCTGTTTTTGCTTTTTATTCTTATTCATTAATTTTTTTTCATTTTTGTCTATTTACTTAAGAAAACTTTAAAATGTTCTACCGTATAATTTGAATAAAAAAATCAGTGTATACCTACCTATTCTTAGTAAATAAATAATACCAAATAAGAATGAACTGAAAAGGTAAGTATGAACCTTACACTGTTTCCAATACATTGTAATAATTATCAGAAATAAAATAAAATAATGCCAAACTGTTCAAAAAGGTCAAGAGCAACGCAACCAAAGATATAAAAAGTATCTTGGAATTGAGTGACAGCTTTCTGATTCCTTTAAAATTTCAATGCATAAATTTCGTGTTTATTCACAGCTCCTTTGTTTATGTTGTATAAAATATAAACGTGTCTCAGTAAGATAAGATCAGTTTGTAGATTAATATCGTACTTTTTTATTACGCTCTTCGCACGGAAAACTTCACTTCCAATGCCAAGTATGCGTTTAAGTTCTTTATTCACCTCATTCTAATAGTATTCTCTTGTTTTGTCAGAATAGCCTCACATCTGCCCCGGGCATTTTTGTCATTTACGACCATACTGATCATTAAGAATGGTCAGACCCACTGCTTTTCTCATTATCTGTTGGAACAGTTATCCTCAAAAAATAATTGCTGTGTCAGCAGGGTTCTTTTAACATGATGATATCTTTTCATCACCTGTATCCTCCTCCACGTCGAGTTACTAGTGCCATCAATTGTTCCTCTTGTTTACTTGTAGCTTATCTGTGAAAAGAAACTTCATTTATTTATTTTTCTCCTCTGTCAATATATATTTCTATCTATGTTAATCTTCTCAATTCTTGTATTCATGGTTATAATAATGTTTATAGAATAAGTAATAAACCTACACGAACAGAATATTATATTTACCTATCACATATCAAAAATAAGAACTATTCATGGTATAATATCATTGCTTTTTTCAAATTACGGGCCTTAAGTTTAGCGCGTCTTAATTAAGGCTTCATTTCTATAAGGATATGATGTCACGGCAAAATAAATATATGCACAACCGTACAATACTGTTTTTACGAAGTGGCAAAAGCGGCAACGATGTATGATAAATTAATTTATTGCAAAAAATTATCAATTGGCCAATCGTAAATATGTATGTATTTTTTTTGTAGATTTTGACAGAGGTTTGGAATTGGGTCTGGGATTTTCAAAAATAAACACATTAACTTCATTAGTTATAAAAAAAGGATTCGATTTCAGAGAAAGCTTGTTGCTTATTATAATCAATCAAGACCAACTTCAAACCAGTACTGGTGGAATTAAAAAAAACATGCCTTTTGACACTAGTAGGGTTCAAGGCAACAATTCCAAAGTTGTAAACTTCACTCAAATTATGTTTTATAAAGAATATTTTTATTATGCTGCCATGGTTAATATTCAATTGCAGTATGTTACAAAATAGGTTTTCTTTCAAACAAACAATGTGTGAAACATATTTAAACTTAAGAGTAAAATAATACGCGTGTGTTGATACTAGTTTGATATCAACACATTTTGATATTACAAGAACCACCTTAACTGTAACACCACAAATCCACATTTTATACAAATGATATAGTAGTTTCTTTTAAAGTGAAGGTTAATATAACAACACCCTTCTTTTATAGTTTGATGTCAGTCTGACTACTTATTTGTACCTGGCCAAAACCATAAAAAGAAGGGAAATCTCCGTCATTAGATTACACATATTAAATTATATGAAATAATTAATATTTTGTTCAATATTGAATGCTACAATTTAAATATTCAAAATTATTTAATTTTACCTATGAAATATGGTGCTATATCAGTCAAATATATTTCATATTTTTTTAAAATAAATATGAAATATAAATATGAAAGTGGGCGGAGTCAAAACTCATATTTATTTAAAGGGACTTCTTTCGCCATTTTGTTTGAAAAATCTGATAAATACAAACAACTTTTTTGTTGAAGTTTGTTTTG
>NW_026862230.1:0-39832 GCF_026571515.1 Ruditapes philippinarum | reverse complement strand
TTTTGGGGGCCTCAATTCTGCACTCATAGAAGGGAAGTCAACCTGAATTCTTGGTTTTGTTCATAGTGGGCCAATCTGCTTGAACGATTTAAACCAGAATTTCTACGTAAATAATCGTAGTTAAGCGGGAATTTGCCATCAAATTCCGCTTAGGTTAGACGTTGCCTGGAAGGACCAAATTCTTTGGAATTTGTTTATTTTTCGGATTTCCTTTTCGTTCTGCTGCCACTGGTACAGTAACTGTTATATTTTGATAAACTCCATTTAGCCCTTTTGCCATATAAAGGGGGAGAAGATAGATATTGAGATTTATTTGGTTAAAACACATTTTAACTTGAATATTTCTCAGTATCTTTCGTTGTTATGGAGAATATCAATATAAAGGGAAAGTTCGAGATATTTTCTCAGGAAGCAGAGGTTGTGCAACCACCCTTGGTTGCTATTAACTTTGCGTCTGAGGAAAGGCTACAGGCAATACCTAATGTGGGTGCAAGCCTAGCCAAGGCGCTCATTGCAGTTAGGGAGTGCTCTGGTAATATAACCAGGGAGATTTTAGAGTCCATCTGTCGTCGCAGGTTCTCCCTGAGATACTTGCTATGATAGACTTTAGACAGAATATGTCTCTGTCAGCTGAGAATACTGACAAGCTGGGCCAGTCTAGCTTGGAGGTAGACACGGACGAGGAGGAGGAAGATATTCAGCCAAGTACGCATGATTGGTTGGAAATGGTGAAGGTGGTGAAAGCGGCAACCAATGTTCTGGCCGCTCACAAGCAGCAACAACGGTCATCTGTTTTGCACCCTTGCAACAGATGACAAGGTTTTTCCACATAAAATCTGAAGTTGATGACTCCTGCGGATTTTACTGCAAAAAGTCAAAATCCACACACCCCCTACCTTACCACTTCCAAAACTATACCACCCTAAACGTACCATACGTTTTTGACAGGTAGTGGATAGTGATTGGCAGTGATGACTCTATGTTTCGCCAGGGCACCAATTGCCATAGGCGTTCTAGGGTTCGTAACCGGATATCTGCCTTTCCGAACACTTATCATATGATGGTAAGAGTACTTGGGAACCGTTCTTTTTAAAGTTCACTCGCTATGTCCAACAAGGCGAGTGGACTGATAAGACAGGTTAGCTGGCGCTTGTCTGTGTGTTTGAGAAATGGTAATAGCGCTCGAGTATTATCGCTTTATCTGTGAAAAGAAGGTCAGCTTACCTACAGAGCTGGATTAGACAGTGGCTACCCGATTTGGCCACATGAGTTGCCAGCTTGCTGCACCAGGTAGTTTTCAGATGCATCACAGAGACAACCGGAGTCCCGTAGATGAGTGGGCTGGACCGAGTGTCACTCTAGGTTATAAGAGCTTAAGAAGCTGCAGAGGGGGTTTGTCACGTCACCAAACAGTGAACAAGATTTGTCAGGGGTAATGGTTGGAAAGAAAGCCGGTCTCCATGTTTTGCATGCAGGCAACCCACACGTCTGTTGCATGCAGGCATAACAATGGTACGCCAGTAAGCAGTATATCGAGCCATGTATGGTGAACCGGAAAAAGCTGGAAAAGGTTTTTGCTGTTGCTCTCCCAGCATCACGGGCGCAGCAGGGCAGGAGGAATATGTCAACTGGATGATTTAAGCGAGCCTTAAAGTGACCTGGAGCAAAGACTGGACAAAAACCTTTTTTTGTCAGAATTGCCGCAACGCCGCAGATCCCGGATGCTAACATTGTGGCGAAAATAGGGCATTTAAGTAAAGAAGATTGCCCAAAGCTTAACGGACAACTAAGTCGTTAAACTAGAAAGGGACGGTGAAAGAAGTAGGTTTCGTTCCCGTCCCTGTCTGCAGACAAGACCTGCAAAATTAAAAAATCCGGTTGGCTGCAAACTTTCAGCCAAGTAAGCACGGGGGAGTCGACCAGAACCCTATTGTTGGTCTGTCAGGTCCTTCTCTTCCCAGTTTCCATGGGGGTCCAAAGTAGGTGGATGTTCAAGTACAGACCGTGGTAAGATCACTGCTGCCAGGGTGACCATCATTTCTGATCAGGTTTAAATTCCCTGAAGCACAAGCCCCCAAAGAATAGGGATGTTCAAGCTGCACAAACGGCTGGCGGGAAATTGGTCTATGGCAGGCCTTTGTAGCCGGTCGGTTAAGTTGAAGGGTTGGTCACCAGTGGTACCTGAAGGTCCAAACATGCTTTGTTTGCCCCATCTGCACAACAGTGCTGTTTGGGCTTTTGATTTGCTTCGTGACCCTGGCAAATCTGTGCTAGAAATGAGCAGCAGAGCTTTATCCTCTTGATGGTATGCGCATTTCCTAGATGTCCATTCAATCAGATAGTCCTTGTATCCAAGGTCACGGTGTCTAAGCAGAAGGTTGATCCCTCCACATCCGTGGAGAGAGGTCCAATGCAAGTTTTACACTCTCCCTGCAATAGGCTATATCGTGGAACCAGTGAACCAGAAGAAATTTCTTTCTGGTTCCCCGAGTGTTCATGAAGCACTAACACCCTGTGTTGTGGTCTTGTTAATCATACAGATAGCTACGGCGCTTGTCGAGGAGGGGAACAGAGATAGGAGGGCATTGTTGGCCATCAGATGAAGGTTGTCAGGAATGATGGTATGTGAAACATCTTTGCCCAGACAGTGTTTGAAAATCAGTGCGGTGGTCCACAATCACACCTGCAGGAGGTCTATGACTCCTCTTGTGGGCAGCCTTGGTGAAGGCAACGGCTTCAATTAGCGCAATTGTGATTGTTCAGATGTCTTCATCAAGGGTATACTTGACTTGGTGACTTCACTGATAGGAAGTGATATAGATACAAGAGAGGCCAAGCTTGTGAAGCAGTATGAGGCGACAGCCAACATGCTTTGCAGGGAAGAAGAGGGCAGTCTCAGGGCTGCGAAGCTGGGGGTGTAAGATCCATAATCCAAATGGGCCTCGCTCCAGTTTTTTGAATAAGAAACTGACGGTCTGTGTTTTGCATATCTTATAGGACGTTTATTTAGGTTACAAGTCAAGATGTTCTTTGCTTTAGGTCGTGTTGCCATGCCCTTTGTGGAGTGTTTGTTTTTCAAAAATTGGATGCTATCCGCATTCTTCAGTTGAACATCAGAGAAGTTGGTTGTGTGGTGCCCCAGCAACTGTTGCCCAGAGCAATGGAGTTTAGTCTGAGAGGTTTTGACATGGAGACAGTCCTGGGCATTTCTCGATGGTATGCATCGTGCTTGGACGCAAATTTTGAAGGCCATCTCTCAAGTACTTGCGGGAGGCTCTTTCGAGATTTCGTAGGCATAAGCTAAAGCTTAAGCCGAAGGATGTATGCTTCTTACCAACAAGAAGTAGCGTTTTCGGCCGTAAAGTCGTGCAAAGACAGCATTGCTATGGAAAGAGCATGACATAGCAGTGGTGAAGGATTGGCCTGTTCCAAACAAGTGGCCAAGCAGGTATAAAGAGAGGTTTATGGGGTTGGTAACTATTCATTAGAGTGTTTGTTAAGGACTTCTCTAGGGTAGCAGCCGCATGTGCTACGCCGTCACAGGCATAAGCAACTTTGTCTGGGGCGAAGAACAAGCAGAAGTCATTCAGGACTTTGAAGTGCTTGTTGACGCACCTCCGGTGTTAGCGTTGCCAAATCAACAGGCGAATTTATCTTGGAAACGTCGCTTCCATGATCGATTGGAGCAGAGCTTCTTGCAGGTGCAAGAGGGCCAAGAGTGAAAGTTGTTGGCATTCTGGTAGCCTGTGCTCTTACCTAAGGAGCAACAGGGTTAGTTGCATGACCAGGAAAGAGCTGCTAGCAGTAGTTCGGTTCCCAATAGCAGTTTCCGACACTACTTGCTAGGAAGACCATTTGTGGTCCAGGACCTGAACCCATTCAAGTCTGAAGGTGGTTGATGAATTTCAGGGTACCACAAGGTGCAACTGGGGAGATGGCTGGAAGAGCTTCCCAGTTTAACATGGTGTTTTTGAACATCGTGTGAGTCGCGAGCATTCCAATGCTGACGCAATGTTCAAAAATGACCACTGCAAACGTGGGACATGCCGAGTGGATTGCTGTGCGCGGCTGGATAGTTGCTTTGTGGGTGGAATGTGGAAGATTGTAAAAAGGCCCTACCAATTGGGTCAAGTCTCACAGATGTAGATGAGGTTCGTGTAACGTTTGGTAACCCAAAGCCAGTGGAGTGCTTCGGATTTCCGGTTTAGGTGGCCAGCAGGGTACCAGGGTTTCTGTCATCTACGGGGATTGATTTTCAGTGAAAAACCATCAGATGCAGAATGGCCAGCCGGTCCTTGCCAATAAGGTCGGTGAGCGTGGTCAACAGTCCCCTCTCTGAAGGCCAAATCTTCAGTGGAGGGGAAGAGAAGGTAAGTATAGGTTGCGTTAGAGACCGAACATCTGATATCAGGGCCATTCCTGATAATGTAGATGTTCCGTTGCTGGCACAGATTTTAGAGGATATTCCTGTGGCCAGCAAGGATCTCGGTGCCCAGTGCGGGGATGTTTTGAGGATCTTACCCACAGACATGCTATGGAGGCCCACCGTCCCTGGCATATTTCCAAATGTGTTGGACAGGTGAAAGCATTACGAAACAGAAGGATTGGTGCTTTTTTTTTTTTTTTTTTTTTTTTTTTTTTTTGAAGCTGGTGATCAGGTGGTTATTGGGGTCTAATAGCACTTTGTTTGACCTTGGTAACTTACCTGGAGCTGTGCTGGTTGTTCCCGGTTTCTCAGGAAACTTGCACAGTAATCACAGGAAAGCAGCGAAAGGAGTTCTGTGAGGTTCTTAAGGGTACCTTGCCCAAAGATCTTCACCCCAAAGGTAAAGGTAATGCTGTGACAGTTTTGTTGCAGTGGCGCTGTCTACTGTCATTGATATCATGCTGGAAAGACACCAGGAAGACAATCTGAAAGCCATGTTCAGCTTGTCAGCTGAGGAGTCCCAACTCCAAGTAGCTTTCCTAAGTGTCTGACAGCCATTGAGTGTCTGGGTTGTGAGGCGTTGGCTGAATCGGTAACGGTTTCAGTCAAGTAGGGCCATGTTGTCCAGCCCTCTGGCATCATGGTCAAGTACCAGTACCGGTATGAACCGGGAAGCTCTAGTCTGCCCTTGGACTAAGAGAGGCGTTCAGTGATTGGTTAACTTCCTGGAGCCACAGACCCCTCCTAAAGAATAGGACGGGGAGGAGTGTAGTACCGTATGGTACTGGTTACGGGAGTTGACGGAAGTTAACGGAAGGTTCCGGACCAACCGGAACTAGTGTGTTAGGCTGACAGGCGCCATATTTGTGTATAATACATAACCAGAAGAATTAGGCAATTCCTAGCTTGGCTACGATCCAGACGTGGAAGGTAAGTCGATTGTTTGTATTGTCAATCCCTTTATAATCAATCGCGACAGTTCTATAGATAGTTTGGACTGATTTTTACTGCTTAAACCTGAAAGTAACTTCATTTACCTCTAAAGATCAATAGAATATAAATTTTAGTACTAACTTCTCCTAGAAAAAATAGTAGATTGTACCTGTCTTAACGCATACATGCGATTTATTTCAAATTTGTACTGTCTACTATATCTTAGGCGGACATGTTATGACGTCATCGTAAAAAATCGATTCCGTGAAAGCTGGTAGTAGCTACCAGTGTGTCTAGCAGGTAAGTGTGGGTTACGCATGAAGATTAAATTAAACGAAATATCGGGGGAAATAAATCTATTCATTATTTTTTAATAAATATGTGCATTATTAAATACTATTGAAAAGTATCATTGTATTTAACCTAAAATGCAATGGTCGCAAATAGGCTCTGTACAAAGTACTGTTGTTTAATATTTTTTAAATATTTTAATCCATATACTCAACATTTATCAATTGGTGGTTTGCTGCTAATGACTGCCAAATGTCACTCTCGGATAAAATACTGACTTCATTTATACATGCATATTTATATGACAATTAAGAACGTAAAAGAAATATTGAAGGAAACTTTTTGAAATACACTTCAAATTATTCAGTATTTGTACAAATAATATTTCAAGAGCTCTTTTTCACCGATTGCCGATATATAATACCAAATTAAACCTATTGATAAAGTTAAATGTCTTCTTGACGTACTTTATTAATTTACTAAAAAAGGAACTTTATTGTGATCCAGCCATATGCTGTGTAACTAACTATAAAGGAAGGGTCACATATTTTAATTGAAATAAATTTTAAGTAGAGGATATTAAAAAAAAGTCATTGAGAAGATCAGAATTATCAAATGAACAGATTAAGAGACTTATAAATGTATAAGGTGTATGTCTTGTTGTTTCATACTGTTTTGGTGACACTTTTGTTTGTGTCCCTTGTTGTTTTCTCGTCTATGGTAAGTTTCTTCCCTTTGCCCCTAGTTTTATTTCGCCCCCTCCCCCGAATTTCCTATCCCCTTCTCCGGTGCTCGTTAACTTAGTGGTCCTGTTTCATACTGTTTTGGTGACACTTTTGTTTGTGTCCTTTGTTGTTTTTTCGTCTTTGGTAAGTATCTTCCCTTTGCCCCTAGTTTTATTTCTTTATTTCGCCCCCTCCCCGAATTTCCTATCCCCTTCCCCTGTGCTCGTTAACTTAGTGGTCCTATTAATCATTCATTTATTTATTTTCTTTGATTTCCTTCTCAGTTACATTTTAGTGATAAGCCTGACCGTGCTCTCCCTTGCACCCTTTCCCGTTTTAATTTAGGATCCTCCTGGGCTCCTTGCCAATGGTTCATGTTCCTGGGTCGTGTGGGGTTTGCGTTCATTGAACGCCGCCTTTCCTTGTTCACCTTGTTTATCATATTGTATACATGTATACCGAACCGTAACAAACAGATAATGATTATCAATACAAGGTTCGGCAAGCAAGCAGAGAAATGTAAAGAAACAGAAAAAAACTTATCCACATTCATGTATCCACCCTCCAAAAAACCCCACCAAAAACGCCTGAAACTGCAAAATAGAAACATAAATACACAGGAGTGCCAAAGACGGCTCTGGTAAGTTCAAGTGCTCCCTTTCGCCGGTTTAAACAGAATTGATTACTTAAACATAATAATGTTGAAATTTTTAATCAACATCCACAGATGTGTACATAATACGGCGGTAATCATGGAACTTTCAATGTGACACATTCGAGGTGTCGTTCAACGGGAACTAGATAACATGGAATTTTTAATGGGTATCAGAGGTTTTGGTGCCTTTTGCGACAGTCGTTCCAACATTTCTCCCATCTGTCTTACATTGTTATGCTATTCAACATCTAAATAACGGTCACTAAATTTCCGCTTGCTGTGTTTTTATCATAAACGCCGTCAAATCTGTGCGACAATTGTATTTTACTGAGGACTGTCTGAAATTCCATTTTATAGTTAGAAATTTTAAGATTTTTTTTCAGAGTTTTAATGTTATTTTTGGTTGTTTTGAACTTCTTCCCATACACAACCGTCCTCAATTTCTTTTAAAGATAATAAACTAGAAATTGATATGGAGTGTAATATAAATTGAAATTCTTCTTTGCTTCATCATGTATAGTATAATTATGATTCATTAAGATGTACCTACAATTACATTGTATTTTCGTATGTGGGAAATCATGGCAGGGTTATAAAATAAAAAGGTAGTTCAGAAATTTCACCTAATGATCACAGATGTTAAAAAATTCAACTTAATAATATCTAATTTGACAATTTAAACGGACTTAAATGCAGTATGATCTGACATCGGACATCATAAACTATTTAATTTCTAAGTAAGGTTATCATAATTTCCTTTACACATTCTCTTTTTAATGCTGAAATATTTGTGTGTGAATAAAAAAGTTATTCCTGCAATAATTCATATAAATAACATAAAAAAATTGTATAATAAAGCTTGGCAAATACAATCGATTGCCGCCGATACCTGTGTTACACCATGGATTTTACCAGTGTTTACAATTTTACCATGACACCGCTTTCCAATATGGCCGCTTTCAATAATTTTCAACGATTAAAAAAATTAAAGTGGAATATTTAGACTTCTGTTCGACTTTGAAGTATGATAATTTGGAACCTTGCATAAAAAACGATTCTCTTTCAGGTAATGTAGACCGTTTCTTTGAAACTTTTCTAGTTTTCGCTCCCAACAACTTCTAATTGGGAAGCGTCCGTGCATAAAAATGCAGTTCGTGGTTGGACTTGGAAAAAGACAGCGCCCGTCCAAAATTATCTCGGTGTCTCTTTGACAAGTCTAATAAGTTGGACTAATCATTCTTATGCACTGCACTCCTCCTCAATGAGATCCATCCACCTATGAAGTTTCAAGTTGATACCTCATATACTTTTGAGATAAGCTAAGGACAAAATAGTATGAAAAATAACAAAGGGCAATAACTCAAAAATTATATAGCGAAGAGTTATCATTCTTGTGCACAGCATTCCTCCTGAATAAGATCTATCCACCTATGACATTTCATGTTGACATCTTAAACACTTTTTGAGTTATGCTCCACTCAGGTGAAAAATTAAGCATGAAAAATAACAAAGGGCAATAACTCAAAAATTATGCAGGGTAGAGTTATCATTCTTGTGCACTGCACTCCTCCTTAACGAGGTCTATCCACCTATGAAGTTTCAAGTCGATACAAATAGGAATAAATTTTATGGTGTGCAGCTCAAAATGCCGTTCAAAAAGTTTTAATGATATATGAGATAAGTATATGTGCTGGGACTAACAAATATACATTTTATTTGGATATTATGGCGTTTGGAGCTCCACACTCCAAATGTCTGTGCAGTCCAATTCTAGAGTTCCGTATTTGTGCATGTAGATTTCTAATTTGATCAGGTCAAACAATAACATGTACAAAAATATACTTACACGAACATGTTAAAGAATAGATTGCATTAGTTTTTTACCGAAATGCAACTCAAAAAGAAAGGTGGTTAACGATATACTGTCTTAGAAGTTTACGCCACTTGCAACACAAAAGGGAAATAACTTTGTAAGAAGCAATATCTACTGTACTGTACTGTACATACTGAAATTTTGCACATGCACGGTTCATTCAGAATAACTATCTGCGGAAAACTTCTCAGCGATGGACAGGAATCAAAATTATGTTCATGTTAAAGAGAAAGGAGATATACCATGCGAAAAAGAAGTAAACCGCGGAAATCTATAGTCTGACTAATTAAACCGCAGGTGTTCATACAATTGTTTCTTGCATACATAAAAGACATCCCACAGGCAGTCCAATCGAATGTACGTTTATTTGCTGATGGTCCTAACCCTAACATCAGGTAAGGTTAGGAAACCCTTTAAAAGATCTGAATACCTTAGAAAAGTAGGAGCTGGATTTGGGCATGAAGTTCAACCCATCCAAGTGTCAAGTAATCCACATCGCAAAAAGGAAACATCCTATATCAATTAATTATTTTTTCATTTTTATGGAACTTTTCTAGAGGCGATAATATCAGCCTGGGCGTGAATGTATCAAATGATCTCTCCTGGGACGTGCACATATAAACAGGTCAACCAAAAAGGCAAACCAAACTCCAGTATAATGATAATATAAAGGTAAACCAGGATCTCTTTGAAAGACCCTGTGTAAACTCAGAAGCCCTTAAGACCTTGCATAAAAGACACTGGTTCGACCACACTTAGAATATACAAAATCACTAATGATGTAGTCGCTATCCCCATAGAAGATAGGTTATCGTACCCCATTAGAAAGTTCAGCCCGATATGTAAATTTTCATTATTCGCAAAAACACTCTTCCGCTGGAACAGCTAAAAATTAGTCCCTATTTATTATTGTTTCGTTGCCAACACTTAACCAGTACAATATAACTATAGAATTTGAAAGACCCCGATGACTGTTAGCCAAATCGAGCATATCTCACCATTACAGATTGCAAGACTGCTTTTACTTTTAACAAAGCTTTTTCATTTCCCACTGTTTATTTTATATGTATATGATATTTTGTATACGTTTTCTTTTATTCCACATTTTTACTTTAAGTGTTTTTTTTAGCTCACCAGAACCGAAGGCTCAGGGTGAGCTATTAGTATCAAAGGGGTATACACCGGCGTCCGTCGTCTGTCGTCATGCGTCAACAATCATCTTCTTCTCTGAAACTGATGGGCAGATTTACCTCAAATTTGGTCTGTAACATCCTTAAATTTTCTCATGCCATTTCAATTGGACCCTTATAGGGTTAACAGACCTAAAATAGAAAAACCTATAAACATCTTCTACTACTAAATTTAATATTGGATGATCTCCAAAATTTGTCTGTAGCATTCTTAGGTAGTGTTTTGTATCAAATTTGCTTATTTTAATTTGGTTGACCCCTTATAGGGGCCGCTAGAACTAAAAATAGAAACAAAAAAAAACTTTAGACATCTTCTTCTACCACATAACTAATTGATGGATGATCACCAAACTTGATCTGTAGCATTCTTAGGTAGTGTTTTATCAAGTTTACTCATATTAATTTGATTGCCCCCTTTTAGGGGCCGCTAAAGCTAAAAATAGAAAAACATTTGAACATCGTCACCTACTCAAATAATTGATGAATGATCACCAAACTTTGTCTCTGTAGCACTTTTAGGTAGTGTCTTATCAAGTTTGCTCATATTAATTTGATTGGCCCCATTATGGGACCACTAAAGCTAAAAATAGAAATACATTTAAACGTCTGCTTCTACAGAACTATTTGATGGATGATCACCAAATTTTGTCAGTAGCATTCTTAGGTATTGTTTTATCAAGTTTGCTCATATTAATTTCATTGACTCCTTATAGGGGCCACTAAAGCTAAAAAAAAGAAATAACTTTAAATATCTTCTTCTATAGAACTAATTGATGGATGATCATCAAATTTTGTCTGTAGCATTGTTAGGTAATGTTTTATCAAGTTTGCCCATATTGATTTGATTTGCCCCTGTTTGGGGCTGCTAAAGCTAAAAATAGAAAGACATTTGAACATCGTCTCCTAATAAAATAACTGATGGATAGTCACCAAACTATGTCGATCACCAAACTTTGTAGCATTCTTAGGTAGTCTTTTATCAAGTTTGCTCATATTAACTTGATTGGCCCCGTTTAAGCTAAAGCTTAAATGCCCCAGATCACGGCATTTCTTCAAATTATAGTTTAAAGATTTTCTGCTCATATTAATATGATTGGCCCCATTATTGGACCGCTAAAGCTAAAAATAGAAATACCGTTAAACATCTGCATCTACAGAACTAATTAATGGATAATCACAAAACTTTGTAGCATTCTTAGGTAGTGTTTTATCAAGTTTGCTCATATTAATGTGATTGAAGCTGGAATAGAAATACCTTTAAACGTCTCCTTGTACAGAACTCATTGATGGATGATCACCAAATTTTGTCAGTAGCATTCTCATGTAGTCTTTTATCAAGTTTGGTCACATTATTTTGATTGGCCCCTTTTAGGGGCAGCTAAAGCTTAAAATAGAAAACCCTTTGAACATCATCTTTTACTAAAATAATTGATGGATAATCACCAACCTTTGTCTGTAGCATTCTTAGTGGCCTTATTGTTTATTATAAGAAAACAAGAAAGAAAACAAATCAGTGTTCTGAAAGTATATTACTAGAGGGAAAGTTTAAGTTGAGCCGAACTTGCCGAAAGAGCTTGACTTGCTTTTCAGCAAGTTCATTTGAAAAGAAACTTCCAACACTGAAAAACAGTTGTTTCTGGTGAGCGACTCAGGGCCATCACGACCCCCTTGTTTAGTTTTTTTTGACACGTCAACGCGATAGGTTTGGCAGAATAAGAAAATACAAATGTAGATAGATAGTATGAACACATCTGCGGGTGCTTTTAATTCAAAATTAATTCGTGCCTGAAATAATGCAAGGAGGGGCACCTGCATGAGGTCTTCCTCCACCATTAAAGCTGGAAAGACGCCATATGACGTCTGCTGTGTTGATGCGACGTAATATCCAACAAAAAATGCACACCAGTCGCATAACATATATTTATAACATGTATTCATTCATATATCTTTTCAGCTTCAGACAAATAACAATAAATGGACTTAAATATTTGTTAAACTCTCAAAATCTCGGTTTCCCTGCGACATAGGTTACCTCTTTGTATAACCTCTGTCTCAACTTCTTTTTCCTCTTCACATGTGTCAAGATACTTTATGTAAGGTATACCTTCAAAACAACTTTGAAGTCATAAGGAAGTTAAAGGATTTCTATATCGCCATTGTTTTTTTCTGACAATTTCGAAAATATCTTTCATAGACTTTCATAAACTTTATTCATTTTATTATTTTCCTGTTCGTAGTATAAAGAAAATGTTTTTTTTCCCTTGTTTTAACATCGTAATATTTTAAAGCACACAATCCAAATACAGTGTTTTAGTTTCACTATACTGACGATTGACATCGCATCTGTCTATGTTTTAAACCGTTTATACCAGTCTGGATAGTTACATTTTAGCAGGTATGTGTATTTTTATAAACGATTCATTCTACTACTACTACTACTATCAACAAATAATTTCAATTTTCTCAAATTTCTTATATGTATCTTCGAGAATTAAATTTTCATTTTAAACAAAAGAGGTAACTTGACGTAAATATTGTTGAGGCACAATTCAGAACATTCCAAGTATTAAGATTATTAATAAAATACCACATCTTTTAAAAAGTTTATTGCTCAATTCAAACTATTTTTGCTTAGCTTATTGTCATTTCATGGGAGTTTCAAACACTCTCTCATCCACCTTGTACATGTATATGAATTTCAGTTAACACCATAGAACCACCATATTCATCCATTGATATTACATGAAATCTACCATATCTTCCAGTATGATTTACTCTTCGAAAATGAAAGCGAGTATTATTTGGTTCATAATCATTGCAAACCATGCGAAAGGCATATGCTGTAAAGGTATTATCGCTATTTCAGACATACCATGCTGAAAAATTCTAAACATAAGGCATTGATTCTACATGTACAACACTTTTCCGATGTTTTTCTGGTGTTTTTTTTTAACCTACGTCTTTTTTCCGCATTGACTTTTCACATTTTCTGCATAGTTTACTTGACTGTACATACATGTAGCTGCTTTTCATGAACGTAGCTGCGAAAATCAACTGCTGAGTTTCTCCCAAGTAGTATTTGACAACCTAGACAGTGGACAACAGACGGACGTGATTGTGATGGATTTTTCAAAGGCTTTTGACAAAGTCGACCATCACAAATTAATCCATAAGCTTAATAGAATGGGTGTTAACGAACAGGTATCAACCTGTTTCTTCGCCACCGTAGCCAAAGGGTTGCGGTGGAAGGTCAAATCTCTATGGAGTTCATCCCAGACAAGTGTGAGGTGCTCAGGATTACCCGAAAAAAGAACCCCACCATCTTTCCATACACCCTTCATAATAAAACTCTCAAGCAGAATCTGCAAAGTACCTTGGAGTAACTATCTCTAAAGACCTTAACTGGACACAGCATATTAATAACATCACCTCCAAGGCCAAAAATTCCCTTAGATTCATCCAGAGAAACGTCAAAACCCAAAACAGGCAACTCAAAACATCAGCCTATGTTACTTATGTTCGACCGCAATTAGAATACTGTTCCACCATATGGCACCCCTGGCAGAAACATTTAAGTCAAAACATTGAAAGTGTCCAACGAGCTGCGGCTAGATATGTCTGTAATAATTATAATTTCGACAGTAGTGTAACCCAAATGCTTAATGAACTTGGGTGACCTTCCCTAGAAAGCCGCAGACTCCAGTCCTCTCTTGTAGTGTTCTATAAAATCCAATACAAACTTGTATATGTTTACCATAACAATCTAACCCCTACTAGAAATCTGAACTTCCTGATACCCCAGTCCCGTACCCAATATCATCTTAATTCCTACTTCCCCAGAACTCTCAGGTATTGGAATAGCCTTCCATATCAGGTCAAATCCAGTTCCAGCCTAGATGCCTTCAAGGATAGGTTGGCGACAGTCACCTTCTAGTCCCCACCCAAGTATTTTTTTAATCTTGCACTCTTTCTTTTATCCTGCACTTTTTTTCTGTGATCTTTATCTTTTAGTATGCACCTAATACTTTTAACACAGTTTTCCTGACAAGCGCCTCCCAGTCATAGTCAGAATTGATTGTTCGGGAGTAACATGTAGAATAGAATAGATTATAAGAATCTTACACCGGCTGCCGGTACAGACCAGAATATCTAGCTCGAGGAGGCTAAACAGTTACCCGAGTCGGTGTTTGTTTGAGTAATAGAAAGAGCATCGAGACACGAGGCTATCTGATTTGTACGAGGGGGCGTAGCCCCCCGAGTATTAATCATATTGCCGAGTGTTTTGATGTTCTTTCTCTTTTGCATCATAGTCAAACATAAAAACACGTTCCCTGTTGTCACAGTATGAAACCCCAGGAAAAAGAAACCAATGAACGAGCATCTGAATATGATATTTCTGTCGCATTTCCTTTCTCTGTCGTCACAATAAGTAAACCCCAGCACAAATGAGCCAATCAATGGGCATGCTCTAGTGCGGATGCGGGTAACTGATACCTGCACTTCGGTTTCCGCACTGTGCATGTATATGTATACGATTTAACTCCGACACATTTTCAACAGAAAGGTACGGTGGCATAGAGGTGACATTTGCAGTTATATTTTATCTCGTGGCCACGACTTATTATCTTGAGGCCTCACGATATTATCTCGTGGCCACGAGTTATTTTCTGGTGGCCACGACTTATTATCTTGAGGCCTCGACTTATTATCTCGTGGCCTCAAGATATTATCTTGTGACCACGACTAATTATCTCGTGGTCACGACTTATTATATTGTGGCCTCAAAATATTATCTCGTGGCTGCGACTTATTATCTTGTGGCCACAACTTATAATCTCGTGGTCACGACTTATTATTTCGAGGCCACGACTTATTATCACGTGGCCACGAGTTATTATATTGTGGCCACGACTTATTATATCGTGACCACGAGTTATTATCTGGTGGCCACGACTTATTTCAGCCAATGAAAATGGTTGTTTTATGTTCACACTGGCCTTAACTTGCACAGGAGGGGCGAGAGTCCAAACGCACCATCGTAGATTTACTTAAGTAGTTTTCAGTAGCAGAAGTAGCAGTTGCCTACGCATTTACCCAGAGACATGTTGAAATTCAGGAAGGACTTATAAGCTAGTGTATCTAGTGTGTTTTGACCTCACAGAAAGTAGATGTGTTTTGTTTAAAATTCTACACGATAAAGGTGGTCACCATGAATATATAAAGTGTCAGTTTTTTAAGAAAAGATCAACTTCCAGTACATAGTTTATTGATTCCTTTATTCAAGTTAAACCGCATTAAGTTAGAATTTAAAAGATTTAAATAAATTTCTGAGATTAAAATATTTTACTCAAGGATCAGCACAGTATATCTTTAAAAGATTTAATTAATATAAAATATTTTACTCAAAGATGAGCACAGTATATCTATAGGGTTTAATTAAGAAATATAAGCGGTTGATGTAAACTTTTAAGGTAGCTCATTCAATTACTTGACCCTTTTCCCTGTGGATTCGAATCCTGTGAAATACATGTATCTAGATAGTTATTATTGAAGATATATCACGATGTCACAATGATAAATGACTATTTTTGATGGGCTTTCTGAGTCTTTTTCTTTTTTATAAAAACTGACATATAAATGTTTCAAAGACAAATGTCAATTCTTTTAAGATCTCCTCTTTGATTGCTACTGCTACTGCTCTGCTACTGCTACTACCAATTTTACGTTTTATAATTTTGCTACTGTTACTGCTACTGCCATTTTCACTTTTTATAATTTTCCTATTGCTACTGTTGTGCTACTGCTACTGCCAACTTCTTGTTTTATAATTGTGTTACTGCTACTGCTCACTGCTAACTTTCTACCGGTGATTATCACTTATAAAAGTGAGTGAATTTTATGAAAAACTACATCTATAGAAACTTGATCCTTCAACGTTAGGACCATTAGATAAGAATTCAGAGGGCCAATTACTGATGACAAGTCACTACTCAGTCGATTTGTTACTCGGATATATACAGTTAATAGCGACACTAACTGATAAGCCCTTACTGAAATTCAGCACGTCTCTGGGTAAATGCGTAGGAAACTACTGAAGTGAATCTACGGTGGTGCGTTTGACCCGCCCCTCCTGTGAAAGTTAATGTCAGTGTGATATTAACTTTTGTTTGAGATGAAACGACCATTTTCATTGGCTGAAATAAGTCGTGGCCACAAGATAATAACTAGTGGCTACGAGATAATAAGTCGTTGCCTCAAGATAATAACTCGTGGTCATGACATAATAAGTCGTGGCCACAAGATAATAACTCGTGGCCACGAGATAATATCTTGAGGCCACAAGATAATAAGTCGTGGCCACAAGATGATATCTCGAGGCCACGAGATAGTAAGTCGTGGCCACAAGATAATAAGTCGTGGCCACAAGATAATATCTTGTGGCCACGAGATAATATCTTAAGGCCACAAGATAAAAAATCGTGGCCACAAGATAATAAGTTGTGGCCACGAAATAATATCTTGTGGCCTCAAGGTAATAAGTCGCAGCCACGAGATAAAATAAAAGTGCAAATGTCACCTCTATGCCACCGTATCTATGCCACCGTAGAAAGGTCCCACTTGCATATTACGGAACAGAAATTATGAAAACTGATATACTCATTACGCACTTTTTTCCTCTTATCGCATGGTTTGGAACTTTTCCTTTGTTCTTACTAACCCATTATACTCAGTACACTTCAATGAGCATTTGAAAATTGTATTGATATATAACAGTACAGTTTTTTCATTGATTCAAAGAGGGAAAAAAAACTCGACTGTTAAATATCGGTCGAGTTTTTTCGCACCTTGTATATATCAATGCAGTTTTTTTTATAGAGGCTCCAATGGGGCAGTGGTAACGACCATTCCCAGTAGCCAAAAAAATGGAATCAATAAAATAAAATAAAATAAATATATAAATACAATGAAAAATATAAACAAAGATAATTATTGAAATGAAATTTACTCTCATTTAATCAAACGGTACATCCGCTGAATGAGTTATTTCCACTGAAAAAAGCCCTTTAATCTTAACAGTTTACAATCCGCCTCTAACATTGAATGTCTTTTGTATATTTTTTTGCGGCAGCGAAAACAACTTGAAAAAACTACCTTATCATAAATAACTGTAATGTAGCTAAGAGTTATTTATTTATTTGTTTCTATTACAAAACAAGAAAACATGTCATTGCAATAAAACAGTTATAGTATATGAAACTCGTTAGTTACGGGGGTATACAACACTGGCTGGGGCGATATCTCGGGATGTTTAATTCTGCAAAAAAAAATTGTCTCGGCCTAACGGCCTCGCCATTTTTTTAGCAGAAACACCCCTTGATGTCGCCCCAGCCAGTGTTATATCCTCGTAACGAGCTCGTTTTATGTACTATAACTATTACATAATAGCGTATGAACTTACAATTTCATTCATAATGGTACAATGACGTCATCTTAAGAACGCAATTCATTCATAAAAGGCGCAAGGTCATTTAAAGCACGCTATGGTGTAAGAGCATCGGTGTAAAAGGTAGATAATCCTGTCTGATATGCAAGAAAAATTCTGCATCCATGTGCTCTCAATACATTCCATGGAAATGTACTTCCACGGCTTATTCTTTTTTGCTTTTGTAAGTATCTAACAAGCTCTTTGATTAATTATTATTAACAAAAAATATAACATCTTGCTTAAGTTTGCAAAATATATCTTTACACTTTACTTCAGCGTGTTGTGACGACGGATGGATATCGTACAAGTCCCATTGTTATTTGATAGGACATAAAGAACGAACGTTTATGGAAGCACATGTAAGAAATGAAAATAAAGACTATCACTTTTCTATGGTGGCTGATTTGTGCCATTCCTGTTTTTGCCCCGCGATCCCGCAAATCGAAAAGTCGAGAATTAACAAGTTAAAACGGCGGGGTCGCGGGACGAAAACACGCTAATTAGCGAGGGCGTGGGGGAAGTTTAATAAATAAAACTTCGGTCCGCAGGGTGGTGCAGGAACGAGGTTTAAGAAATCGGGCGGGGCGGGGAGCGAAAACTTCTAATTAGCGCCCCCGCTAATTATCGTGTTTTTGCTCCGCGCCCCCTCCATTTAAACTTGTTAATTATCGACTTTTTGCTTGGCTGGGTCGCAGTGTGAAAACACGCTAATTCGCGGTTGTGCGCGGCGAAGTTTTATTTATTTAACTTCGCCCTGCGCCCCCGCTCATTATCATGTTTTCGTCTCGCGACCCGCCGTTTTATTTCTTAAATCTCGCTCCGTGCCCCGCGGGACGAAGTTTTAGTTATTACACTTCGCCCTGCGCCCTCGCTAATTAGGGTGTTTTTGCTCCGCGCACCCCCCCCCCGCCATTCAACTTGTTAGTTTTCGACTTTTCGCTTGTCTGGGTCGCGGGGCGAAAACACAAATGACATAAATCAGCCACCATACTTTTATGATATTATGTACATGTATCTGAAGTATAAAAATAAAACTTCCGACAGTTCAATTACGATATGAAGTAAAGAATTACTATTAAATGAATCATTAAGATAATAAAATATGCGACTGAACAATCATTTCATTTTCAAGAACTCGAACTTGTAAAATTGAGTCGTGCGGCCGGTGCTATATAGTTATTGTATGTAATTAGATCAACCCCTCACTATTATTATAACGTTACTTAAGAAATAATATATCCAAAACAGTGATTCTATCGCTCAATAACATCACTGTTTGGAGTTCGGATACGAGGAATTATATATAATGATGCGCATCCGAACGACTAACAGTGATGTTATCAAGCGATAAAATCACCGTTTTGGATATATTATTTCGATTCTAACACGACATCAACAAATAAATGCTGCCGTATCTGATATTAACCTATATTGCGCCTGATTTGTGTCCGTACTTATTTTCAGCGCGTCACATTTTAGTGATTTCGTCACGTGTATAATGATTACGTCACAGAACGTCAAACTGTGATTTTATTGCATGTTATCGCATGGTTTGGAACTTTTCCTTTGTTCTTACTAACCCATTATACTCAGTACACTTCAATGAGCATTTAAAAACTGTATTGATATATAACAGTACAGTTTTTTCATTGATTCATATAGGAAAAATACTCGACTGCTATAAAACAGTACAGTTTTTTTCGCACCTTGTATATATCAACGTAGTTTTTTTTTCACAGAGGCTCCAATGGGGCAGTGGTAACGAACATTCCAAGTAGCAAAAAAATTGGAATCAATAAAATAATATAAATAAATAAATACAATGAAAAATATAAACAAAGATAAATTAATAAATTAAATGAAATTTACTCTCATTTAATCAAAAGGTACATCCGCTGAATGAATTATTTCAACAAAAAAGTCCTTTAATCTTGAATCAATATTGGTAACGTTACAGTTTACAATCTGCCTCTAACATTTGATGTATTTTGTATATCTTTTTTTTTCGGCAGCGAAAACAACTTGAAAAAACTGCCTTATCATAAATAACTGTAATGTAGGTAACGATTTATTTATTTATATCTATTACAAAACAGGAAAAAATAATGCCATCCCAGCAAGTGTTATCCTCGTAACTAACTCCACCGTAGGGAACGTGTTACAGTATCGCGTTTTCCGGTTACAGTATAGAATTTTAAAGATGGAGGATTATTTGTTTGGAGGACAGGTAGGTAATTTTTATTCAGGTCCATACTACAAGTAGTTTAGTGTCTAAAAGATGTTTTTGTGCTTTGCTTGTAAGGAACAGAATCCGGTATCTAGTCATATATTTCTTCAGACTCTGCACCGCAGATTTATCTCTATATTGTCTCGTAAAAATGCAGATTTGACATTTTGAAAATTTGAATCGAGAGACCAACGCATTTTTCTCCCATTCCGACATTATTTATGCATGCCTAGAAAAAGTAAATCTGCAAAACGTTAGTCCTTTATGTTAGAAAACGTTTATAAAAGTAAATGACCAGTTGAACCTATTTTCCTGTTCGTTAAATGCGTTGAAAAAATAAACAATGTTACAGTATAGAGCGAGGTGATTTGTGCAGTGTTACAGCATAGACCTAGCAATTTTTTTCCGATTTTGTTACAGTTTATACCCAGATTTCGGTTTACAGTTTAGACTTCGATATTTTCTATATAATATACAAGGTAAAATGTATGAATGTTACATAGACTTTTAAAATTGATCCGATGGCTATTCGTCCGTCTGTCGTACACATGTGTGTGCAATCTCATCCGCTCAGTAACTTCTTGACTAAATGTGATGAAATTTACATGACTTTCTACCAATTAAGTTGTTAGACTTCAATATTTTCTATATATACAAGGTTAAAATGCATGAATGATACATAGACTTTTAAAATTGGCCCGATGGCTATTCGTCCGTCTGTCGTACACATGTGTGTGCAATCTCATCCGCTCAGTAAATTCTTGACTAAATGTGATGAAATTTTACATGACTTTCTACCAATTAAGTTGCTTTGGTAGTTTAGCGCGGAGGAAGGTAGTCTAGTACTGGTGAAACTCTCCAGGAACGATGGTAAGGAAACTACCCGCCTATATGACTGAAATACTGTTGGGAAAAGGCGTAAAATGAAACAAACAAACAAACAAAACAAACAAGTTGTTCAAATAGTTTCGGTTGCAATCGGAGATACGAAAACCTAAAAACATAGATTTTATGAAAAGGCAATGTTTAAAGACCCTTCTCATCTCGAACCAAAATCATTCAAATAAAATCATGATCATGGCGTCATTTCGAATGCTTCTTTGTTGAAGTTACGATTATTTTGTCATTATTAAATTAAAAGTCGTTTTTTTTTTATTTCAGACATCCTGTATAGCAGTTTTCATGTTTCTGAAAAAGAAAATAATATTGAAAGTTATAGAGTATAAATTAAGGTCAGACAATTACAATATCTTCTCTAGTGAGCCTGATTGAGGTACATAATAGTGGCAGAGTCGGGATAAGGCCGTCCACATCAAATCATCTTTCATTTACTGCTGTAGTTGAAATCCAATCATGACTTTGGATTCGTTGTTTGTGAGGAATCTATCAAGCTAATTTACGGAAGGTCGGTGGTTCTAGTCAGATGCCCACTCGTTCGTCTGAAATGTTTCACAAAGGGTATCTGGGGTCTTTCTTTTACACTAAAGCAGGAATGTTTTCACATGACCTCAGTGTCGTTGAAACTTAAAATCCAAGAAAGCCAACAACAAACCCTTTAAAATACTTACAAAATACATTATTCCAACTTAAAATATAAAATTTAAGGTTGCAGTATTGCTCACTTAAATACTGTTTAAATTCTTAGGGTATTGCCTGCTTGTTAATTGTGTCTTTTTGCAGCTTATCTATGGTATGCAGGCTTCATAACCTCTGATCCCCTCTCAAAAATTTCATTTTATTTAGTTTCACTCATTGTATTCTCTTTTAGGGCACACGCAGTTTTTAACACTGGGAGTAATATGCCGCTTTTCATAGAATGGCAATAACGTCCTCACATTAGAAGGTTTCATGATAACGCCATATGAAACACATCCACAGCCGGTGCTTAGGAGGCGTGGGACGGTAGGTTGCAGTTACCAACTACCCGTCCATGGGAACAGGTTTAATCAAACTGAAGCCCTGGCAACATTTTTCATGTTTTCTGTGTTGGAACTTCCCTGTTA
This sequence comes from Ruditapes philippinarum, assembly GCF_026571515.1. Classification (NCBI taxonomy): domain Eukaryota; kingdom Metazoa; phylum Mollusca; class Bivalvia; order Venerida; family Veneridae; genus Ruditapes; species Ruditapes philippinarum. The sequence continues at coordinate 18,023 of NW_026862230.1, read as the reverse complement.
AGGCGATTTTTTTTCTCTAATATTTATTACTAATGGGCAATTATTATAATGGTGTAATGAAAATCAAGCAATAATCTTTTCCCTTCTCTCAATACCTTCGCGATTAAAAAGTTACTGTTTTTGTCGTGGTGAAAAACAGTCCTTTTACTTAGGGAACATTACTTATTCTGCAAAACAGTCCTCAAAAAGTTAAATAGAAACGACGCCCATTAAAAAATAAAAAAAATTAAATAAAAACCCGAAAAAAATATAATAAACCGAAAAATCTAAAAAAATAAATAAAATAAAAAAAAAAACCCAACCCTTTTCTCCCTCCCCTTTATAAAAAAAAAAATATAAACTCCATAAACCCAAAACCCTCGCATAACCTCTTCTGCTGAAGAAAAAAAAGTAATATCCCTTTCAAGAATGTATTCTAAATAGAAGGGGATATTGAGTCCATTATTCATAACGAACTTTGTTTGAAAATTTGGCAAAGTTATCCCTAAACTGTAACCGAAATCTGGGTAATAAACTGTAAACAAAATTGGATGAAAGTCGCTAGGGTCTATGCTGTTAACCCCCAAAATTAAACTCGCTTTAAATACTGTAACATGTTTTTCTTTTTTTCCCACAAACGCATTTTTACCAACGGAAAAATGGTTCCCAAGTCTGCCCAATATTACTTTTTATGAGGACGTTTCTAAAATACAAAGGACTAACGTTTGTAGATTTACTTTATCCTAGGCAATGCTTTTAAATAATGTCGGAAGGGAGAAAATGCGGTTGGTCCCTTCGATTTAAAATTTTTAAAAATGAAATCTGCCACATTTTTATGAGACAATATAGAGATTAAATCTGGCGTCAGGGTCTGAAGAAATATTATGATAGATACCTGGATTCTGTTTTCCTTAAAAGCAAATAGCCGAAAAAACATCTTTTAAAAACTTAACTACTACTAGTTATGGACCCTGAAATGTAAAAAAAACTCTTCCCATAAAATAATCCCTTCCACTTGAAAATTCTATACTGTAACGAAACAACCGCGATACCTGGGTAACACGTTCCCTACGGTGAACTCCGTTTCAATGTACTAGTAAGTTCAACTATTACTTCTAACACGACCCGCATTTTCCCTATTGAAGAATAGAGGGACGCGGAAAGTGTGTGTTATCATGCAACAGAGTTCACAGGTTTGACGTTCCTATATTAGACCATGTGGACCGTAATCATTATACACGTGACGTAACCACGCAAAAATCAAACGCGCTGAAAATAATACGGAAACAAATCAAGCGCCGCATTTTGCCTTAATATCAGGTAGCAGCCCGCATTTATCTTGTTGATGTCGTGTTAGAATCGAAATAATATATCCAAATCGGTGATTTTGTATCGCTTGATAATGTCATGCACTGTTTGGAGTTCGGATGCGCATCATTATATCACTCGGGCTACGCCCTCGTGATATAATTCCTCGCATCCGAACTCCAAACAGTTATATCATTGAGCGATAAAATCACTGTTTGGGATATATTATTTCTTAAATAACTCACTTTCGGATCTTCTATGTTCAACGGGGAAAATGCGGGTTGTGTTAGAATTTCCTATATACCAATGGGGGCTTTTGTCTTTTAAGTGTTCACAATATTATATTTCAGCACTTTTGTAATCAACAAGGCGCGTATCTAGTCCGAATTGATAACTACTTGGAGAATAAGTTTCTTAAAGATCTCCTTAGAAATTTGAAAGGTAATATGAATTTATTTGTAACAAATCTAGGTTAAAATATGAGTAAAATAACACTGTTTGCGAGAGAAAAAAAAAGAAAAAAAATATTGGCAATTCTTAAGATGGGCTGGTGATTGTGGCCATAGTTCTGTATCAATAATTTAATTAACGATAATTAGTTATTGAAAGTAACAGTTGGCAGATATGAAGTCAATTTTGTTAACAGTATAATATAATAATGTTGTGTTAGGCATGTGTGTATCAATCATAAAGAAATCATCCAACTGTAGTTTAAAACACCGATAAATGTATTATTTTGCCCATTTACATTTCAAGATATTTTGTTCTGTTATTTAAATACAATGTAATTGAAAAATGAAAGATTTCTTAAAAAATATTAATTAATATTTATTATCATAAACTAGATTGGGTTTTAAACGATGCATTGCCTTATTTCTATGACTGTCTTATTTTTTTTTAAGTGTCCGATCATGGACCGGGTTTGTTCTGACCAGAGTCAGAGGGAATCTGGAGATGGTTTAACACGTATAACCATGCATCAATATTGACTGGGGGTCCAGGGGGCCAAACAAACTAGGAAATGAAGACTGTTGCGTTGGATTTATAAACGAAAAAAAATTATTATTGGAATGACTTCCCATGCAACAGAAAATTAAGGGCCATTGTGTGAGAACTGTAAATATTGAACATGAGCATTGGGTTACGTTTAACTATTTTATGGACGATTATAATATGTTTTTGAGCAAAAAATAAATGGTTAATTTCATAATTTGATTATAGTAATTCAGTCTTGGGTCAATATTGCATTCAAAATAAAAAATAATGGAAAGCAATTTAAATTTATGTATCCTAAAATTTGTAAAAGATTTTTTGTTTTTTATTACTAAAAATTTACTTTTAAATTTTTAAAAAAAAAAGTAAAAATTTTTATGGGGGTCATTTTTAATAGCCAGTGATTTTTTGTATTTTTTTTAATGTAATAAAAATTTACCGCTCTATTTAAAAATGATTTTTCATTTTTTGTGCAAACTATTTTTTAAAAGCGTATAAACAAACTAATTAAATGCATGGTACATTAAGAAAAATATTTTTTTTATTTTTTGGGCATATTTTAGAAAAACCCAAAGAAAGAATTTGGGGATACGAGGAAAAAACTATTTTGCAAATACATAAACTTCTAATTAAAAAAAACGTCTTCTTTTTGTTGTGTCTTAGTTTATTTAATAAAAACTAAAAGATTAAGAAGTCAATAAAATGGTATTAGGTTATGAAATGAATTTTTAAATCCCTCGTTCTTCCGAATCTTTTTTATGTGATGTAAATAGAGGGAGTTTCTAATCACGAATAGCTTTACTTTCAAATCTCCTTTAGTGCCGATACTTCTTACTGGCGTTCGCATTAGACGACTACGCCGTTTCTAACGTGAAGGATGCGGTCCGTCTCAGGGCCTTCATAACAATCACCATAAAGCTTTGTTGGAGGTTTTTTCCTGGGCCACGTCGCAACTCGCTCCTGTCGTGTCGCTTACATCTTTGGAGGACAGCTCTGCGCAGTTTGGTTTCTTCCCGCACGGACACAATGGAGATTGAACTACGTCATACTTTTTGTTCATGTGTGGCGTTAATCTGTTATGTCCGAGCGTAGTTCTAACCATGCTCACTTGTTCTGGCAGGTTCAAAGAGTGATATGCATAAGTTTCTTGTCTTGGCCTTTGTTTAGTGTTTGATGATGGGACTTTTCCTTGAGAGATTGGACATCTGGTTGCTCGACTGTGCTAAATTAGGGCCCAATTTGGCCCGCTTCTTCGTTGCCAGTAATTTCCCCATGTGCTGGACCCCCCCTGTATGGTAAAATTGAAATGGGCGAGCATTTATTGCTCGGGTAGGGCTAGTGATTTGTTGTTGATAGGTTCAGGACTGATGTGGTGGGTGGAGACGCTTCTAGAGTCTTGACTTGGACCTGCTTCATGAGTGCTTTGTTCTGTCTGAATGCTGCGTGTTTCAGGGGCCCATATGGGGGTTTTACTTGATACCCTAGGGGTTATGATAGAATACTACCCCCTCCGTCTTTGATTGCCTTGTGGCGCCATCGTGTAGACAGGGGTCACTTAATATTTGGTTATCTTGTTATCAGAAAGCGTAAGACTCTTTTTTTTTAATTTTTCCACATTCTTTTTAATTTAAAGCGCGGGATGAAATTGGAAAACAAGAACTTAGTCCCGATGATATAATTTGTTTTGTGATTGGCCGTTCACTAACTTCAATTTTAATCTAAACATTTATCATTACAACTAACAAGAAACAACAAACAAATCGTGAAAATTTTCGCAAAGCAACCACAACAGAAGTGCTACAACCAACTAGGTTATTTAATGGTTAAATTTATTTGTAAACGAGTGGCTGTCACATATTCTTGAAAGACAGTAAAAAACTGTGCCAAGGGCATTGAAACTTGAAAGATATTTACTGTAATGTTCATAATTATGTACTAAATAATTTTAAAAATGTATACTATTATAATGAGTACTTGGTTTAAATAAACTTAATTTGTTTTTTATATGATGACAAACAAAACGAAGGGTTGATAACGATGTACATGTGTATGTCAGGAAAAGACTATATCAGATAACCATATAACGCTATATCACTTTTATGGTCTAAGATATCACCATTTAGTCATCGACTTTCTACACGGTGAAAATCCCCCAAGTCGTCGACACAGTGAAAAAAGGGGTTTCTTTAAGGCTTTATGGTGTTGTAGTCTTTTTTCACTTTATCGTCATTTCATAAAAAATTTAAAGAAAATTTGATTAAAATCAATTTTCTACTTTTCACTTTCCTGGGTAGCCTTTTTTTCATATGAACTGGGCCCAGAAAGTCTGTGTCTGACGAAAAGAAATTTTTTGTTTGAATTGATTTGAATGAATTTTTTTTTCTTTCAAGTGTAGATGTAAAATTTAGCCCGAAAAAAAAAATTGTAATTTAAAAATCTCATTTTGAAAATTAATTGCCATTTAAAAGGAAATGGAATGAATTGATACGACCCTTTAAAAATTGTACAAAATAATGCCAATTAAAAGCAAAATCTTTTTTATAAAATTTTTTAGAAATGATTATTATTTTTTGAAGAAGTTAAAAAAAGAGGATTTTAATTAAAGAAATATTTTTTTTTACCAAAAAACAATCACAAATACATAATATGCATTTGAGATATTCATATGTTTTTTTTTTATATAAGTTTAAGGTTAGAAAAAATATGCTCGGACATTTTAAATATTATATCATTTTATGTGCTTATGATTGATTTAATCATAATGTAATCTTTCTGTTATTTACTCCCCTACTTCTGCCTTAATTAACTGTGATTCTGTATTTCTACAAGTTCTACACAGTCATTTTGATGTAGAAAACAATAGTACAAGACTATATATATATTTGTATTATCATATATATATAAGTGTGTTACAAAGTTATAGTAATACCAAGGGTCAAAACCACCTGAAATGCTGCAGTTAAGAGATGCATAGACTAAAGTAATTCAAACCCATTTAGTTGGCATACATTTGACAACCTTTACGCAGTGATCTCCCCTTAATTTATCGGCGTTAGTGTACTTATAGAGGGAAGTAACCGCTTCGAGGAGTTTGGACTTCTTTCGGACTTTGCCTATAACAATATCAGGGTCTGAAATTTCGCTACCATTATTGGTTTGGTTTGACGACCCAAACAAATAATAAAATTGTATAAAGAAAAATAACGATTTTTGATTGTATTGGTCTATAACAATATAACAAAACAATCAGATTTACAGATTTATAAGGAATTATTTCTTATTTAAGAAGCTAATATATCATTAGTCCAAATTAACAAAAATGATTTAAAATTAACAGGGTTAAACAAAAACTCTTTTAAAAAGGGGAACCAAATTCAGATTTTTAATTTTCTATGCAGCTTTAAAAAATTTTTGGTTGAACCCAATTTTTTTCCCCAAGAGGAATTTTTTATACATTTAAGCTTTGGGTTTTACAAAAAATCTTTTTCAGTATATGGCTGGTACAAAACAAATAACATTTTGGGGATTTTCAGGAATTTGGAGTTGCACACCCCAAGTGTATAAATCAATTGCACTGATTGTGACTGTTTTTTAAATTTAACTACAGTTCCGTATTTGTAAAATGTACAGATGTAATTTAAAAGGCCCAAAAATTTTATATTACACAGCATTTTAAAAATTAGATTGATAGGATTTTCCCAAATTTTAAAACCAAAAATTTTGGGTTGTCAAACTCAGCGCCCAAATCCTGAAAAGGGGAATCATTTGCGTGGGGCCCACAGAATTTTTACGCCATTCCCAACGCAAAAGGGAAGAACTTTGAAATGAAATTAAACAAAGTTTTGGGCCCGGAAATCAACTGCAGGGGGACATTCAAAATTTAGTGTCTGGGGAAAATTTTTCGAGGGATTTTAAGGGAAATCAAAATTAGGGTCTTTTCCCCAGTTTTAAAGGAGTTTTATACCATGTGAAAAAGAAGTTAAAAAGGGGAATCTTTATTTCCAAATAATTAAAACCCCCTCGGTGCTTGGGACCCCTTTTTTTGCTTTACAAAATTTGGAGTCCCCGGGACTTTCCCCTTTTAAAAAGGACCGTTTGCAAATTTTTACTTATTTCCCCAAACATTGACTTTCAGGTCAGCTTTTATTTAAACCTTTTTTAAACGCCTTAATTTTCCTTTTGGAAAAAAGGAAGGATTTTGATGGGAATGGAGGTTAAAAACCCATCCAAATATCAAGTCATCCAATAAGCAAGAACGAAGCATCCTAAAACGATTTTTTTTTTTTAAATAAAAATTTTATTTTAGAGGTTTGGTTAACATGGGCCCCTTGGGCCCGTTATTTTATCAAATGATCTTTTTTTTGGGGAAAAAATTTCCCATAAACAGGTCAACAAAAGACAAACCAAAGTTTTCGCTGTTCAAACCTCTTGGGCCCAAGACAAAAAAAAACACTTTTTCCCAAGGTTCGACAACAACTTAAAATTTGTTATTTTAAAGGGTTTTAATTTTCCCCAAATTGATTTTTCTTTTTTTAAAATACCTTTTTTAAAAACGTCTTTTTTTATGCTGGGGGTCGTCAAAGGGAATTTCCCATTTTCTAGTTGCCGCCCCTTTGAACACGCTCAATCAAACGGGGCCAAGGGAAACATTTTCGATAGGGTTTCGTTTTTTGCTTTTTTTAAAGGGATTCCATTTTTCTATCTTGCAAAGAAAATTTTGAGTTTAAATTTTTGACGGGCGATTTTTTTCAATGTTTGACAGAAAAAACTGAAAAAGGGGTAAACCGTTTCAGGTTTTAATTTTTAAAGGGGTGGGAAAACACTAGAATTTTTTAAAAATTTATCAATTTTTTTTGGTTTTTTTTATTTTTACATTATCTATTTTTTTCAAATTATTTTTTTTAAAATTTAAAGGGGACACATAAGTTTTAACTCTTGCCTAAACCCTCGCCTCGCTATTTTCTGTTGTTTAGCAAAACCCAAGGGTTTTATTTCCTTTGACTGAGTGTATTAAAACCCAAAATTTTTCCCCCATCTTTTTTGGGGGTTCAAATCCGCCAGGAATTTGGATTCTTTATTTAAAGGATTTAATCCACCCTTATTCTTAGGAATGATTATGGGGGGGGTTTTTTTTTTCTTTGTAGCCATTTGTTTTTAAAATAATCCCAGGGGGGAAACCCTGAGGTCTTCCTAAATTGATTACAGTTTGGAAAGAGGGACGCCAAAAGGACGATGTTAAAACCAAAAAAAAAACACCACCATTCGAAAAATTTAATTTAAAACTTTGCATTCATTTATAAATAGTTTTTAAACAAAAACAAATAAATACAAATGTATTTAAAATATTTTTTTAAATTTCTCAAAACAGGGTTTTTTCCGCTGCGAAATAAAATGAGGCACCCTTTTTTAATTTTATATTTATTTCCCTCTTTTATCAATTTTTTTTCCCTCTAAACACGTTCAAGATTCCTTTCATAAAAACGGAAATAAATACTTTGAAGTCATGAAAAATTTTAAAGGGTTTTTAAAAATTAAATTATTGTTTTTCCCCGATTACGAGAATGTTTCATCAAAAACAAAAGGGAAAAAACATTTTCATTCCATTCTATTTTTTCCTTTTTGTAAAAGGGAAAAAAGGGTGTTTTCCTTTTTTTAAACATAGTTACTTTAAGACACAGAACAAATTTTAATTTGGTTTTTTTTCAGTATACAAAAAAAATTGATATCCGCCTGTTTATTTTTTAAACCCTTTTTAATTTCATTTCGGGATAAAAACTTTTTAGCAGGGTACGGGGTATTTTTAAAAAAAAAAAAACTTTTAATTCTTCAAAAATTTCAAAAAAATTTCCATTTTTTTTTTTCTGAAATTTCCCCATCTTAAAATAAATTTATATTTTTTTAAACAAAAAGAGCAAATTTTGACTAAATTTTTGAGGTACAAATTAAGAAAAATTTTTAAAAAATAACGGGATTTAACTTTTAAAAATTTTATACATGAACTTATTCAAAATTATTTTTGTTTAAAGTTTGTTTTTCAATTGGCCCTGAATTTTCGAAAAAATTTTAGTTTTTTTAAACTTTCTCATCCCCCTTGTACTTTCCACATTTAAAAACGCCATCCCTCAAAATTTTATTTTTCCATTTTATTGCTTTTTGCAATTTTTAAAAAAAACCCTACATTTTTTCGGAAAATTTAACAATGGGAAAATGGAAAGCGAAAATTATTTGGTTCAAATCATTGCAAAACGTAAAAGACATCGGGTTCTCGGGATTTTTAATTATTTTAAATTTTTCAAAAATTACTAAAAAAATTTTCTAAATAACCCCTTTTATTTTTAAACACCTTTCCGATATTTTTCTGTTATTCTCCGGTTTTTTAAAAATCGGCTTTTTTTTTCACTTTCTTGCTGTTTTTATCTTTAAATTTTTTTGGCCGAAATTATTTTTTTAATTTTTTTGACATTTTTTATGAATGGCAGTTTTTTTAAATGAACGAAAATTTATAAAAATGATTCAGTTTTGGGCAATGCTTTCCCAAAGGGGAGAAAACCCAATAGGATAATCTTTTTACACAGTTCCTTAAACAATCTTCTACTAAATTTCGGGTTGAACATTCTTCTTGTAAGGAAAAATTTTTAAAAAAATAAAATTAAAGAATGAAACAGAATACGGCATCAATGTTAAAACCCAAACAATATTGGGAAAATTTCCGGCTTTAGTATTCCCCAATAAAGCTAAGGGACAAGCGGGGTTAAACTGGGGCCTTTGCAATTTTTTTTAAAAAATAAATCACAATCCCACATGCTTTTAATAAATTTAAATTAAAAAAAAATTATAACAAATATTTTTTTATTTTGATTTTCAAATCAAAAAAAAAAATTAACACAACTTTTGACTTTAACGGCCTAATAATAACAGTTTTCGTTGGGCCCGAAAAAAAAAGCATTCCAAAAGAGACAAAGGCGCTCCCGGCTCGCCAAAAAATTTACAGGGTTTGTATTTTTTGTTTTGTAAGTACATGTATTGAAAAAGGCTCTTAATAAATTTTTTAAAAAAAAAATATAGTTTCCGAACAATACTTCATTTTTCTTCACCGTGTTGTGGAGAGGCGGGTGGATATCGAAAATTTTCACTTTGGTTATTTGATGGGAAAACATAAAGGGAAGGGAACTTTTATGGCAGCAATGTAGAATTTAATACATTTATCCCCTTTCTTGGGTGAGGAGACAAAAATTTTTCGATGGAAAAGGGGTTTTAAAAACCCCAGAAGATGAAAATATTTTTTTTATCTTTTTTTTTGAGTTTAAATTTTTTTTTTTCTTTAATTCTATTTAAAAATTTGTAAAAAAAAAATTGAAGTTTAAATTTAAAATTTTTTTCTGTTGAAATATTTTAAATTTTGGTTTAGCATAACAAATTTAAAAATTATTATATTGCTTTTCTATTTTTTAATAAGTTTTTAACAAATTTTTAATTTTAAAGCACTTTTTAAATCAAAAAGGGCCGCGTTTTCTAGTCCAAATCCGGGGAATTACCGCGAGAAAAAATTTTTTTAAAGACCCTTCCTTAGAAAGGGGGAAAAGGGTAATTTTTAAAAAATTTAATGTGTTTTTGAAACCACACCTAGGTAAAAAAATAGGGAAAAAAATCCCGCGTTTGCAAGATAAAAAAAAAATGGGGGCCCGTTTTCTTAAGATTTTTGTTTGGTTTGATAGGGGCCCCATAGTTTCTTTTATCAAAAATTTTAAACCCCGTTTATTAGTTATTGAAAAGTAAACATTTGGGAAAAGATTTGGACGTAAAATTTTTTTAAACGTATAATATTTTTAATTTTTGTTATGCAGGGGTTTTATCAATAAATTTAAAGAAATCATCAACTTTTAGTAAAAACCCCCGATAAAATGTACTTTTTTTTGGCCCTTTGCATGTTAAATACAATTATTTTAAGGGCATAGGGCCCTTTGTTATTTTTTTAAAGCAGGACTTTAGGAAGGCCTCCAGACAAGTGCATGCCTTAGAATGATGAACGACGAAAAAAATGACCTCCTTTAAATTTATGATCCCCTATATTTTTTTTAAAAGAATACGACTCCCTGATAAATATGATGACCCTCATTTCAAAGAATTAATTCTTTAAATTTTTCTTTTTTAGGGGGGAAATATGTTTTCTCAATAAACTGACAGAAAGCCGAAATTTTAAAAATTGTTGGCGGGGGAAAAAAATTTCTTGACGGGTTTTAAAAATTCCACATATTCATTTCCCAAAAACCAAAAAATTTTTTTAAAAACCCATTCCCCTCCCGGAAAAAACGATTTTTAAAATAAATCATTTTTTTTTTTTCAAATAAAATTTCCCGAAATAAGATTACTTTTTGGGGTACCCCTTTTTCACCGAAAAAAGGCCCCCACTAGGTGGGACTTTGAAGAAATTTTTTTTTGTACTAACGAATGAAAACCCAAGAAAAAAAGGGGTGGGTCGGGTTTTAGACACTATTTTGTAATTAAATATTCAATTTTGGAAAAAAGTCATATTTTTTTAAAATTTACTGGGGAAAAATTTTCTTTACTCTTTTTTTTGGGTAAATATTTTTTAAATTTGGGCTTTTTAAACAACTAGATCTTTCTGGGATTTACACTGGGGCATCATCAAACCGTCCGCCCCTTTTGCCAAAAACCGACTTTGGGGTTTCCCCAAAAGGGGAAAATTTTTAATGGCTGGTTTGTGATTATTTTAAATTTCTTTTTCTCCCCCCAATTCATCATGAATATACATGTAAAATTAAAAATGGAAGGGGACTATCCACCACCAAAATTTAATATGAAAAAATTTTTTAATTTTTAAGACATTTTTTTAATTTAAAGACCTTTTTTAAATTGTTTAAGGAAGACATTTTTAAATTATTTTTTTGAAAACATTTGTTATTAATATAAAGGACAATTATTAATATTTGAAATTCATTATGCAATATTAAGTGTTGGTGATTTGGGGCTGAGCAAACCGAGTTCTTTTTTAAATTTTACGAACATTAAATTTTAAACCCTTCATTTTCAAGGCTGAAAAACCATTGCAAAAAATAATTAGAAAATTTAATTTGGTTTGGCTTTCAAATTTTTTTCCCTTTTTATTTAAATTTTTGCCCCTCTAAAATTAATTTGACACACATTATTTTTTTACAGTTTTTTCGATTTTTTTACAAAAAATCTTTGGGAAATTTTTATTTCGCTTTTGTAAATTTGTAAAAATTTTATTCGAAACAGCAGTTTCCCCATAGAAACCACTTAAGAGTTTCAAATTTTTTAAAATTTTAAAATTTAATTAGGTTTTTGGGGGTTGGGAAATTTTCCCCTTTAATCAACGGGGAATCCCTTGGAAAAAAAGGGAAAAAAAAAAAACCTTTTTCCTGCCCGGGTGTTCAAAAAAATCGGGGATACTACGAAAATCCCGAAAACTAACCCAAATCATGTGGGGGTTTTAATGATTTTACAATTTTCCCCCTATTTTTTAATTTTTTTAGTAAAAAACCCCAAGTTTGAGACAAAAAATTTTTTTCAGTTATCCCCAAAAATTGCTATTTTTTTCTGCCCAGATCTTCAAAAATGAGTTTTTTTAAAAGGGAAAAAAAAAATGATTTTTTTTACAAGGGGGGGCTTTTTTACACGTTTGTTTTGATCGGATTTTTTCCCATGAGGGGGTTTTTACGTCCACAGGGGAAAGGGGATAAAAAAAAGGTTGTTATATTTAACAGCGTTTTTCTGTGGGTTAAAAAAAGCACAAGTCACTAAAAAAAGGGGTTTCCAGTTTTTCGTTTTTGATGACTTAAACATTGTTATGAAGACGGATTTTTTTTTTAATTTTAGTCAATTTTAAAAACAGATTTTTTAATTTGATTAATTTAAAATTTTTAAAACATTTTTTTACAAATAAATTAAACAAAATATTAAAAGGTTTTGCGCCCCATCCCAATAAATTTACCTAATTTTGATTTTAAGGGTGGGGAATTTTAAATTTAAAAATTGTTTTAAAAATTATTTTAAAGGGGAAAAAATTTCATACAAATTTTTTCAAAAATAAAACAAAAAAACGTTGCATGGGAAAAAAAAATTAAACTTTATAAAAAAGGTTTATTTTTTAAAAGGGTACCTTTTAATAATTTTAAAAGATACAAAAATCCCTTTAAAAGCTTTTGAAAATAACCAAAATCTAACTCAAAATTTCCTAACCCCCAAAAGAAAAAAGGGGAAATTGGGAATGTCTTTAAAGCATTTTTAAATTAAGGGTGAACGGGCGGATAATCCCTTCCTTAAAATTCTGGAAAAAACCCAAAAAAATTTTAAAAAGTTTAAAAGAATTTTCCTGGTCATAGTTGGTTTTCTATTTTTTTCATCGTAAACCTTGGCTGAAAAAAAATTTGTTTGGGGAAAACCAAAAAATTTAAATGTTTTTTTTGCAAAAAATGATTTTTTTTAAATTTTTTAAAACCTTTTGGGCGCGAAAAAATGTTATAGCCCATTTTTAAAAAAAATAAATGGGTTTTTGTTTTATTTACATGTAGATTTAAATATTTTCAAAAATGATTATTGTTGTTATTTGTAGAAAGTGGTAGCAATTATTGGGTTTAAAAAAGGAAAAGGTACATATTTTGTTTATTTTTTTAAATCGGGTTTTTATGACTACATTTGTAAACCCCAAACAGAACAATGTTGCATTTACTGTCATGTCCCCTTTAAACATTTACAAGATTTTTAGTCTTTTTTTGATTGGATTACTTTCCTTACCGGGTAGGATCATTTTGAAACTTTTTTTTTTAAAAAATTTTAATATCTGGGCCCCTCTTTTAAAGGGCCCGGGTGCATCCCATAAGAAAAATTTTACGCAAATTAAAAATTTTTTAAACAGACCCGGGGTTTAATGTACCACTATTTCCTTAATCTAAATGGGAAAATGTTTTTTTGCGCCCCAAAAAATTTTTTTTTTTGGTTTGGTATCTTTTTAATGAGCAATTTTTTTACGCGGAGCTTCTAAATTTTGAAAAAATTGCCCAGCAAATTTTCTTGAAATTATCAAAAAATTTAAAAAATTTCATTAAAAGGGTAGGTTTAAAAAAAAATTTGTCAGGTTGAGGGGGGGGTCGGGCTGGGGAAAAAAAAAAAGAAAAAAAAGAAATTTAAGCCGTGAAAATTTAAATTTTTTTCCCCAATTCTTTTTGGGAAAGGCCCCCTTTTCGTAAAAATTAAAAAAAAAAATGAAATAATTTAAATTCAGTTTTAATTTTCTAAACTGGGAGTTTTGGGTTTAAAAAAATTTTTAATTTAAATTTTTAAAATAAACCCTAAACCCTAGTTTGGGTTTTTTAAAACGACCCATTCCTTATTTTTTTTGACTTTTTTTATTTTTTATTAAGTGCCCGTACAGGGACGGTTTTGTCGGGACCAAGGGTCGGGGGGGAAAGGGGGAAAGATGGTTTTAACACGCTTAAAACCATGCTTTCCAAATGTTGATTTGGGGTCCAGGGGACCCAAAAAACCCTAGGAAATGAGGACGGCGTTGGATTTTATACCAAAAAGGGAATTTATTTGGAATACTTCAAATGCAACAGAAAAAAAAAGGGGGCCAGGGGGTTGTGAGAAACTGAAAAATTTTGAACATGAGCATTTTTTCCCTTTAACTTTTTTTTTAAATATATAAGGTTTGGGAAAAAAAAAAGGGATGGTTTTTTTTTAAATTTTTTGGATGAAACTTGTATAGACCCCCAGAAAAAAAACAAAAAGGGTATACGAAATTACAGTAATCACTTGGGGTTAATAATTTGCAAAATCAAAAAAAAAGGCTAGTGGAAGGCACAATTGAATTCATGTGTTTCCAAAATTTTGGTTTAAGGTTATTTTGTTTTTAAAAATTTTAAACTCAAAAAAATTACAATTTTCCAAAAAAAAGGAAAGAAAAAAAAACTATTGGTCCATGTTTTAAAAAACCCACAATATTATTTTTTTAAAATTATTTTAATTCAATAAAAGTTAACGCCTTTTTTTAAATTTATTCTTTTTTTTGTCGACGGGGAAAACTACTTTAATCCCTTGAGGGACCACACGAGTCAATTTATGATAGATATTTTTAATTACAGGTTCTTTTTAAAAACTAATTTTATCAAATTTGGGGGTTAACAATCCCAAAAGCCATGAAATAGAAGTCCACCATTCTGGTTCCTAATCCCAGAGGGGGTTAAAACCTTTTTTTTAAAAACAAATTTTTAAAATTAGGGGCATTTGTTGATAAAATTTTTAACCGAGGAAAAACGGGTTTTGGGATCACCCCTTTTTCCCCTTTCCAGAAAAAATTTCCCGGGTTGGGTTTAAAAAATTCCCCAAATTTGGGGAAATTTATATCTCCGCCCGAAAAAATACGGGGATTGCAAAATTCCATTATCAAACCACCCCCGGAAATTACAAAAAACCGGGGTTACCATCTTTTGGCACATGAACAGGTAAATTTCTCTGCGGGAAAAAAATTTTTCAAAGGGGGGGGGGGGGGGAAAAATTTACCTTTTCCAGTAAAAAAATGTATAAAAGGTTCCAGTTCCCCAAAAGAAAAATTAAATTTTCCAATATTCATCAAAGTTTTCTATCCATCCAAATGATTATATTATTTTGAGATAAACACTATTTTCACTTAAAATTTTAACAAATATAAAAATATTTTTGGTTTGAAAACTAAATTCATTTTGTTTTTTTAATTTAAAATTTAAAAAATTTTAAAAAATTTCTTTTTTTTGGGCATTTCTGTTCTAAACAAGGGGGCCTTATTTTTGTCCGAATCGAATATTTGGGATAACAACTCCAAAAGGTCTTTCTAAAAATTTAAAAAGGAAATAAATCATATCTTTTGTTACCTTCCCTCAAAAGATAAAAAATACTTTACATTTGCGATTTTATGGGGAAAGGGAAACATAGGGATTTTTTAAAGGGGTTTATTTTTTTCCCCAATCGGACTCCCATGCAAAGATTGTTTAAAATTTATTTGGCATCTTTTGACGTCCCATATTATGATAAGGTATTTTTTAATTTTTTTAAAATTTTTGTGCATAATTGTTTTCCCAATAACATAAATTTTAACGGAAAGAAAAGACCCCCTCCTTTGGGTCTAAAAGTTTTTGCTTTGTCCCCAGTCCCAATGAAAAGAAGTCATTTAAAATTACAAAAAAGTAATATATATATAAATGTTAAATTATATCACTTCGTTAAGCCGAGATATTAAAGTTTTGTTTTTATTTTCGTATGATAAAATTCATTCCAAATTAATGGCGAGACTAAGCTGGGCATAAATATTAGTAATGAAACAGCTTGAACAATAAAGAAAAATTATTTAACAAATGCTAAAACATATGATTGCTATACAGACAACCTAAAGCAATTGTTAAAAAGTAACACCTATTCCTATATAAATATTCAAGTAACAATGTCAATAATGCGTTACAAAACAAAAATAATACATGTACATGGTCATTTACATTAGATTTCTTGAAAACATAACTTTTCTTCTTTTCGAGAAAGAACATATTCCATATAGACGTATGTACATTAACTAAAGCGTATATCTACAAACACTTCATATTACAACGTAAAAAAATCCTTACTATTTTGCCGTGAAACTACAAAACCGTAAAATTATCTGAACATTTGTTTTGGTAACAAATATTCCAATTGCTTCCCCGAACCATGTTAAGACATCAATAGAATTCTAAGTCTTTAACGCCGCCATAAATAACATTTTCTCACTTAGTCTCCTTCTAGTTTAGTATAAAACTATGCCTAAACACACATTTTTATAAAATTTATAAACGATAATTAAAGATTGTTTCCAAAATTTAAAAAGGTCGATTTTGAATAGAGTTATAACATAGAATCACTCAGCTATCTGTGTTATCAAGTCTCTGACAGAATGTCTCGGTTATATAACGCACATGAAATACTGTATTGATCCTAAACAGAAAGAAAAATGTTGAGGGACAAATTAATATGTGGTTGTAACGTTTTAGCAATGGGTTCATAAATGCGCAATTTCCTCCTAATTTACAATTATCCTTCAATTGGGTATTTTGGAACTATTATCTTTCCAAATACGAACAATAATTTTGTAAACACATCAGATATACTGCTCTATATACTGTTAATGAAAATTTGTGAATATAGTTTTAAATGAATACTTAAAGGAAATTTATAAAACAATATCAATTTGTGAATAGATTTGCGTGTAAATTTAAGATTAGATTTTACCTTACATACACCAACTTTCATAAATCTTTTATAAAGAAGCTGCAATACGATAAAAAGGCAAAGCAAGTTTAGGTCACACTTCATACAACATATATAAACATACATTATAGAAACAAAATACAATAACAATCTTTTGTTGTTGTTTTTTTTCAATCATTTGTTTGTTTTCAATGTTTAATTACAATGAATTGCATTATTATACCCTTCTTTCAGTTTTGAGATCATAAATTCGAGAACTAGACGCCAAAAATATGCAACTTCCTGAGTAAATTCTATGTTAAGTTCTTTTTCATATACAACTAACATTGCTGTTATAAACACATCAAAATATTGTACGTTAAATCCGGTAATGAAAATGACGTCATTGCCGTGTCAAGGTCATTAACATTATCAACAGCAGCACCAACTGCTTGCATGAACAATATTTGTATGAGCAATATCTGTAAAAATGTTTCTTTGTTTACTATGTTTTATTTCTTTACCCACCTTTTAGTCTTTATCTTAACATAATAATTCAAAAATACATTTAACTTTTGATTTCATTTTACATATCATATTTCAACATATTCATTTTTTCCTCAATAATATAGATTCTATTCAAAATTGTTTACTTCTTAAAAATCCCCATATTATTTTGGATTTACATAGCCACAATTTAATCTTTACCTTAACATTATAATTCAACAATACATTCATTTTACATATTGAATTGCAACATATTCATTTTTTCATCAATAAAATATTCAAAATTGTTTACTTCTTAAAAAACACATTATTCTGGATTTACATAGCCACTTTGAATTTTCCCCACCATTTCTGAATGATACAAAACAAAACGACAACATTCAATATATAATTCAGAAACAAAACAAAAAAAACAGCAATTACTTTTTTATCATTTAAAATTGTCGTCATCCACGAAGTAACAATGAAAATAACAGAGCAGAATATACTCTAATGGTAATGCATAATGAATGGTCATTTGTGGAACGTGATGTGTGTTTACTATATCATTACAACAATGTTTCTATCTTGTAACTAATGGCTCATTTACATCACAATAAGTCCTGGTTACAACAGTAATGTTAGTGAATACTTCGTTAAAAATGGCCAATAAATCAGTAGTTAATATAGCTATAGCCAAGTATACTACTCAAAGTTTCTAAGCACCAAGTTTTTATATAATGTTATGATATTTACATTGTAAGTCGTGTAGTAATGTATCGAGAGTGTACCCTGTGCACACATAACCTTGAATGACAGGCCATTTCCACGTGCAAGTAGTGCAAAGTTGAAACAACATAATATTATGTCGAATAATTCAAGTACGCCATTTATCTGAAAATGACCTTCACTGCCAAGATCAGAGATGAAATTTTATCAATTTTCATACATCTTTGAATAACCTTCAAAAAATAATATTCTCCCAAAGATGAGTTATGTTTCAAATAAAAAAACAAACGTAAAACACG